>NW_010204090.1:50312-75124 GCF_000695765.1 Mesitornis unicolor
GAGCCAGTAGGAACTCCGATGTTTGCTAGCACCAGCCCAGGCTCTTGGGTACCTGTCCCAGGGTTACTGATTTCAGGGTTTCAACTGAAAGTTCTGCCACAGAAAAGAACAAGTTGTGCTTGCCCTTGATAATGGTATTTAGTATTCAACTAGGGCTTTTTTTATTACTGTCTGTTGGAGCTGTCTTTTCCTCCTTGCCAAACCAAGAAATCTTTCTCATAAAAGGCTGAGTAATTTGGCTGGAGAAGCAACTTTTTCAGATAGATGATCTAAGCGTTTTGATGCTGGCTATTTCTCTCTAGCTTTTACTCCCCACATTTCCTGGAACTTAATCAGTGCAGAGAAACCTTTGATTTGTGTATTATCTGACCTTACAGAACCCTGCACTTTTAAGGACATAAAGGACAGTGCATGTATTTGTACTGATGCTTAATTGTTCCTTGGAAAAGCATTTTACAAGACTATTTTATGTGTCACCAGAAGGCTCCTTGTCCCAAATCATGTTCTGGGCTTAGAGCTCACACTGAGAAGCAGCTCACCAAGCCCAGGACCATGAAGGGATTAGATAGGTAACTGCCATCAGAATAAGAAAATCAGCTGTGGGTGTTGGCCACAGGTGAACTTGCAGGTCAGGACATCCCCTTACTTCTTCACTCAGCAAAGCAGCTCTACTGCTGGCCTGAAAGCAGGCGTTTTTGACACTGAGCACCCCTGAAAACTCAGGCCTGAGCTTTCTCACAATGCACACCCAGAGCTGAAGCCTTTGCTGCCAGAGACCGTCTGGAAATGTTGGAGTCAACCAGCCTTGACATTTTCTTTTTGCCCCTTTCCCTTTCACTTTATCCTATTTATTTAACACGAATAATGTCCCTTACTCTCTCACGCAGTTTGTTGCCCTGTTTAGTTTTGCTCCATAGACTGCGCAATACCCTGTCAGGACGGAGACCTGAACTTTGCTCACAAGGTGCTTTTGCAGTGCTAACCCTGCCCATAGCATTGCCTCTGCTTTGGGGTCTGTTTGCATTGACAAATGAAGGCACGGGCTTGTTCTGCAGTGGCAGCTCCAGCTCTGGTGCTTTGCAGCAGGTAACTTTTCTTCCTGGATGCAGAAACTCTGGATGGGACCTTGAGCTAATAGCAGGGCGCTCTTGGAAGGAGACACCATGCCGAGGAGCAATTAAAAAACTGGGCTGCCAGAACAAATAGGTTAGACCAACCGAATATAAATCCCTGGAAGTTGGTGGTGAGATTATACCCTACCCAGCAGGGATCCACTTAGAAAACTGTGCTCCTTTCATAGGCTGGGGAGATACTATTGCACTTAGAAATACAAGCAAGGAGCAGCTGTAGAGGAACTGGCTGAAAAGCCAGGGAGGAGGAAGGGTTTGTCTTATGGCTCTGCAGTATATACAGAGTTTATTAACAGACCCCTCCAAATTTCAGCCTCGGAGTTAATAGGGCAAGACATACTTTAAATAGAACCAAAGGGAAAACAAATTCAAAACAGATGTTAGAAAATATGTAAATATGTGTTTATATTTACACATAAAGCCCTAGCTGCCTGCCAGGCGAGTTTGCAAGGACCAATGTGTGTCATCATCCCAGCTGCACTGGGAATTATCAAAAATATTTCTTTAAATGTTCCTTCAAATTCTGTTATTCTCTTGAGCTGCACGTCCCAGAGCTTGACAGTTTAATCAGAATTTTTCTCGAGACAAGGGATCTCTTGCCTGAGAAGAGAGGTTTGCTAAATTCCCATACAACTCAGTGCCGTAAGGAATGTTCAGTCAGCTTTGGCCCTTAGAAACCCCAAGGTAGTTAATCCTCTGGTGCTCCCAGGAAAAATTTGTGTCAGAGTGGAAAGAGGCAACGGGTACTGGTCAACTACTAGATCCCCATATTGTGCAAACTGATGTTGACCCAACCCAGACAAGCATCCAACCTTAAAAAATAAAATCATATCAATGCAAAATACTGGTTGGATTCAGTGGAGATGGCTTCAGGTCCCACATGCTCATCATTTGATTTCCCTGTATGAAGTATTCTGGATTTTCAAAAGTGGTTTTAGAAATACGTGTTTCTGAGAAGCCAGTTTGAGCTGTCTACAACTGAATTTTGAAACTGATGGCCACCTTCTGCTGCCCTCGACCTCAGCCTGAGCCATGGTCAATTGGTGCTTACAAGGATAAGGCTTACTGGACCTTGAGCTGGACATTTAAAAATGAAGATACTCCAAGTGAGTAACTTTGAAATATTTAGCCTTACTTTAGCTGGCTGGGGTCTTTCAAATCACTGACACACCAGGGCCTTGAATAAGTAAGTCCCTGCTTCCAAGATTTTGGGGAAATTGCACAATTCCTCAGCTGAAATGGGATTTATCATTAGTGGCGGGGTTTTACAGGAAATAAAAATGTTTTTAACTTCCCAGGATTGGATGACTTGGAGTACTGCTTAGATGACAAGGATCGTCAGCTCCTTGTGAACAAGACACCTGCAAAGCTCCCACAGCCCAGAGCTAGTGTTATAGTTCAATAAATCTGCCATTTCCTAAGGGAAGTGGTGGCATCGATCAAGTTTCTAATGTGGTCTTAACCCAGGGTAGGCCACCAGTTCAGTGGCAACAGCATGCAGATCACTCTGTCCCTGGATGGGCATGGAAATTGCCCTCCTTTCACATTAATAGAGAAGGCACAAAACAGCCCAGATAGGTAGTACCTGAATAAAGTCACCTGGTCTATGAAGAAACAACCGCAGTGGCCACCACAGTTCCTTCAGAGCCAAAATGTTATTTTCTGAAAAGTTCCATATTGAGGCCTTGATCTGGGAATGACTCAGGCAGGCAACTCTGGAAGACACAAAACTATTGACGATTACAGAAAAATGAGGCAGAGTGAGGACTACATTTCATCTTGGTGAAAGAACAGAGGGACATTCAGTTTCTTGCACTGGAGATAAGTGAATACATAATTTTCCTCCTGCTGTTTCATTAAAAATTGAAGCAGATTTACTGGACCCTCTCTCGTTGCCTTTCCCATGGCAAGTACAAATTCTCAGGTTTGCTCACAAGTGTTTTCAAGGTTGCACCTTGTCACCATTTGCAGCAGAACTGCAGTGTTTCATGGAGGATACAATCCTGCTTGACAGGAGCAAAGGGAGAGCTCTTAGAGCCCCTCCAGGGAGCCCTGGTACAAAGACAGCTGTAGTGTGAGAGGAATCAGAGCCCATCATGGGCTTGAATGGCGCTGTCAGGGACAGCTTTTGTTCAAGTTGTGCCATGCAAAGAAAGGAAGATTTGCGTGTTTTCCTCTCATACATAAGCATGCTCCCCAACACCTGCAAAATCACCTTGCCGCAGAGGCCACCTCTAAAAATAGTTCAAAAAATGCATGGGTTGTGAGAGAACCTGATTGCCTCAAAGAGCAGAAAAGCCATTTTTTGCCAACACACTCACTAATCCATAATTAAAACCATACCCGCTTCACCATAAAGTTATCTGACGTTTCTTTTGGCAAAACTGGTATGGCTGAGAAAGGAATTCCTCTATCTAGTTTATATGTTTTCCCCTCCTTAAACCTTTTCTTCTGAAGAAGTCCTGGTCAGAAGCTGAAGCAAGGACCTCCAGGTTTAGAAACAACACTTATGTCAGTTTGAGAAATGAAACAAAAATTACATGACTTATGACCAGTCACAGCTCGTCCACCCAGCCTGCATTGAACACTGCATATCTAGTGGCAAATTCCCAGAAGTACCATGAAGCCATTATGACTGACTGTTCACTGGTAGGAAATGTGTTGGAAGCATTAGAAGACGCTAGATGAATTTAGAGTCTTTATATGTATATATACTCCTCACTTCTGGTAAACATTGCAAATGCACATTTAGTTGGCCACTTTCTGAAAGGACAGCGAAAGCCCCAGAGATGCTACAATTAGCCTATCCACTGCAAAGTTCAAAAGAGAGATTTGATCTTTCACCACAGAAATATCCACACTCTCTTTCACAGGCATGTGAATAGAAAGCCTTTGTTCAGACCAAGCCAAGAAGAAATAAACTATTGTTGGAAGGTCATTTCAGCTTGCTTCAAGGAGTGGGGAAGAATTACAAAAAATAACCAAATGTGGTCTTCTTACCGGTGATTACAGATATTGTCTTTCAGCAGAACAAGCAAGTTTTTGTTAGAGAGACCTATTCTTGTGTTGAACTAATTCATTTATAAAATGTCTAGTGGTTTTAGGTACCGTGGCTCCTGAGTGTCCCACTTGAGACACCCTAGCAAGGTTTGCTTTTTAGAGGATGAGTGGATCCTATGAAGAAACAGCAAATGTAGGCACTCAATCTCCCTTGCAGATCTTGGTGGTTGCTTCTTTGACTGATGCTTGTCAGCATTCAGGAAATGATTAATCCAACTTGCTATGAGTACAGGAAGGACTTCGAGTAATCTGTTCTGTATTGATATTTGGAGGCTTTGCTTGGATTTCATGCTTCACCTTAACATAGGTCTACCATCAAGTTGGCAGCAACCACTTCAAGTCCATCTTCCAGCAAACCACCACCACTTTTATAAAGTAGACTTTCACTGCAACTAATAAATTCATTTTAAAGGGAGGGCAGAGAGAGGGCACATGACATTTTAAATATAACTCTGCCAGGATTTCCTGTAGTTTCAATCTTTCTATGAAATCTTCCCCCTTATCTCTCTCATATGAGGTCTGATTCAGTAAATTACTCCTATAAATAACTTTCACATGTTTAAAGGTAGGCCTGCCTGTTCCTTGCTGACTCAGGGCTATGGCTTTCTATCTGACAGTGAAACACTATCCAGGAAAATCCCCAAAGGTCAGTTTTCAGTATTATTTTTTGACATGAACTCAAAGAGGCTGGCAAAAGCTCTTCAGTAGTGGTTTTCCAGAAAAAAACCTAAGGAATATTATATATCTGTCTTTCAGCAAATCTGAAGCTTTGGTACAAACCACAGCTTGCCTGGCTATGTCCTGTTTTATTCTATTTTGAGTATTTATTTCTGCAGATAAATGGCTTGCAGTAGTCCATCATACAAATGGTCATTAACAAATCAAAGCTAAGATTTCCATAAACATTCAGCATAAGCCTAGCTCTGTTCTTACTCAAGTCACTGGCAAAACTCCTTGTGATTTTTTTCCTTTTTTTGCAGATAGCCCCTCAAAAGCCCATCCTATGCCTTTACCCCAGAAAAAAAAGAATTCCCATTTCTGGTAGGATCATTATAGGAATTATTGCATAAGGAATGAACACTTTGATGAGATTATAATGGCAGCCTTGCTAATATTTTATATAATTATGGATTCAGAAGGAATTCAACCAGCAAGCTCACTGATGGAGAGAAAAGCTGAAGAGGTTGTTCCAGTACATCCAGGGTCCCTGTCATTCTTATTTTTGTAGCCCATAAAATCTTCCCTGCTGTAGTGAACTGGTCATCCTCATCTACATCTAAACTGACTGGTTTTATATGCAGATTTTTCTTTCCCAAATGACATAGGTAATCTCCTTAGGCTACGGGTTAAAGTTCTTAAAAAACTCAACAAAAATAATAAAGCTGACCTTTAACCTGCTTGATTTCTTTTTAAGTGGCGAAGTAAACAGTCTTTGAAGGAAAGAAAAGAGGCAAAGCCAGAGCTCAAAGCAAATGGATATTGCAGGGAGTCTCTCCTCAGCTCTGTCCATTCTGACTTTCCTTGACACCCCATGAGCCACACAGCACGTCCCAGCACGGAAACACACCAAGCCACATCAGCAGCAGCCTCTGCTGCCAGCCCAGACCTTCTTGCTCCAGAAGTGCCACCATGCCCAGAAAACCTCCCAAGTACCTGCTGCATCATCCCTCCTGAATATCCTCTGCTCCATACACACCTTAAGCTGAATGACTTTGGGGATCCCCTTGGGGTTTTTTTGTACTCCACTTCCACTGTTGTTTTTTTTTTAATTCTTGGAGCTTGGTGTGCTGCTGCTAATTGCTAATTAAGGGCCAGGGCAGCAGGGCCATGTGTTTTCTTCCATTTTTTTCCGAGCTAATTTGATATGTGGCTTTGCACTGGCAACAGCAGAGTCCAAATCTCAGCTGGACCTCACATCCCATGGTTCATTCTTACTGGGTCCCTTAAGACAGGGCTAATATACACCTTCTGCTGGGGCAGGCAGTTTACTTTAAAAGTAGATAGCCAAGTACAGGAAGGAAAGAGGGGCTGTGGGGCAGTCGGTTTCTGTGCTGGGAATCCCTGTTAAGCTGAATGAAGGCTATCTTGTTTTCTGAGCTGCAGGGCAAGAAAGGAAAGTCACACTGGGATGCCTGAGACCTACAATAACCTGCCAAGCTAGTGGCTCCACGTGGCTCCACTGGCTACTACAGATGGGGAGGCCAGCTTGCCTGCATCTAGGTACATTTCTTTCGGTCGAGCATCTGCTCCTGGCTGCTCATCCAACTTTCTTCGTATTCGTAAAAATGAGTAATGTTATAATATTATTTTTATTAAAAAAATATGAAGTAAGAAATAAAACTGTAGACTGCATCTTCTGCACACCCTCCCATATTTTTTGATCACTGCTATGTGGAGCACGTTGCAGGTTGTGAACTCCTTGTGGGGGTACAATGACATGTACACAGCTATGCAGTTTTTATGCACATTCATACCAGAGTCCTTAGCCGAGCACAACTCTGACTGATCTCATGATTACTCATGCCAGATGTCTCATGGTGACGTTCAGGCTTTTGCTCCACTTTGATGATGACTATGGGGAGTGTCATTGGGCAGATCCTGCAAAAGAAGTACCATTGTCAGGAAAAGAAATGAAAATCAGACAGGATTTTTCTTCTGTCAGTGACTGAAATCTGCTGTTCAGGACATTTTCAGCTATTACAGTAACAAAAGCAGCTCTCTCTCTTTTAATTTTCATTTGCTTGGACTTGGATCTTTCCCTCAACTTTTCCACACTTGTATTCCTTATGAACTTATTGTGAGCTAAACCAAAGAAACTGGTGACCTGCATAGCACAATCACTGTCTAAGTGATTTTGGGCACAGACATATTCTCATGGGAAGAGTCATGAAACCGATACAAGCAGCTGGAAAAAATGAGACCATTTTTTCAGCTTCTCTTCAAATTGTAGTTAAAGCTTTTTGTCTAAATTCTAAAATTTCAAAACCTTCAAGCAGCCACACTGATCACTCATTCTGCAGCTGTATTTAGAGGAGACTGGGGAATTTGTAAGTAAGAGGCCTGAAGAACAAAGACTTCTGCCCTCAGGAAGGATATTAATATTGAAGGAGGCCTATACTTGAGCATGCTTCTACCCCTGCTTCAGGGGATTTTCTTGCAGTGGGGATTTTCCTGCTTCATTTGCTACTTTCCCTGAAGGCATTTTGACTAGTCAGATTCCTCTTTACACTTTTTGCCATAGCTATGGTATTTGAGGGAGACAAAGTGAAACATCTATGAATCTGTACGCAAACAACGAAGGAAGGAGCTGTTAGAATATGCTTAAGGGCAAACAAAGGATTAGCTTCTAATCTGCCCCTTTTGCTAAACAGAAGTTACAGAGATTTACCAGACATTACTTGCATCTGTTCAAATTACAGCTTATCATTTAGAAAATAAGCAACATTGGTACACGCATTCCAGTGGATGAAGAATCAATTGCATTCCTTAGGAAATTGTTTCAGTCATTTATTACTAATACATGAAACTGAGATTTTCAGAGTCACCTTGAGAACTGAGCAGCCCAAGTCCTGAAGGCAGTTCATCTTTAAAATATCCATATGGATGAATTTCTTTAGCATTTCAATAATGGCCCTCTGGAACTTGTCTGAAATGAAAAGTGATATTAAGTCCCTGAAGTCTTTTGATCTCAAGGAGAAATTTAAAAATGGTTGGAGAATATGAATACTCGATGCATGTCCACCGTGTGCACTTAACCCTTTGCCCCTTTCTCCCCACAGATCTGGCTATATCCTAAATAATTACTGAATGAGTAAATAGATATTGCCTGTGGCCAGAACCAATTGGTGTGCAAAACATGTCTCTGGTTAAGCTTCCACCTACTTCTGTGGGATGCTTATACTGGGAAACGCTTCCCTCTCATTCATGCAGATCTGAAAAATGGGTTTTGGCACCATGTAGCCAATACTCAGAGAGCGAGTGCTGCAACATTGGAGTGTTTGCTTCACTCGTGCCAAACAAAAGAAAAAAAGTCCTGAATTATTTTTTTTAAAACAAGTAATTTTTCTCCCTCAGTTAACAAATTTTCATGACAGGTAAATTAATCTTCCAGTAGTGTTCTACTGCTGCACAGTCTACCTATAAAATGTGCACAAAATTCCTGATTCATCTCTTACAACAATTAGCTTTGGAAATACTGCACAAGTTTTGAATTCTGTAAACAGTAATTGATATATCTATTCAAAAGCAACACTAAATTTTTTTACATAGAAGCTAAATTTATATTGCAAAGAGCAAAAATTAACCTAGAATAGAAACCATCCCTCGTCTACTGCCTGAATTTCTGATGCCTCTTCCTACCAGTATCAGTGATGGCGTGTGAAAAACAACCACAAAATATGTAGCTTCACCATACCAAAAAGACACATAAGTAGGAGAATGGGACTGGATTTCAAGAAAGCAAGCTGGATTTATGGAGGAAGACTAAAAAAGCTAATTATGTTTAACTTGGCTGACAGACAGCTAAAAAGGGGATATGATAACTGCCTACAAATATTTGAAAGATGCAAAAGACACCAAGGAAAGAGGGAAATAGTTTGCGACAAAGTCTGGTAAAGCAAAATTTAGGCTGGGTAGAATGCTAACAATGAGACCTGTCAGACTGCAGAAAAGTTTCCCGAGGGAATTAGTCAACACCTCATTAAAAATACCTGGGACAACATGCACTGAGAGAGGGTGTGGGGAATAATCCTTCAGTGAGAAAGTGAAGGGCCAGGGAGTTTCAGAGGCCACATTCTGCTCTTGTATCACTGCTGTTGTTAATAGGATATGATTTTAAAGGTTTTCCCAACAATGTTTTTGAGGCAGGACACATTTATTTCCATCCTGACAAACAGTAGGTGGAAAATCAGAAACATCAAGGGAAAGGCACCGTATTTGCAACTGGAGCCATGCAGCACACCAAATTGTTGTCACACTGACCTTCCCTTTCTCCAGGAGACTTTCAGCATGGGTGACAGGAGCGCTCTGGTTGAAGTGCCGGGGAATTGGAGACAATCTGGGTTTTGGATCATGCAGGTAGCTCCTGTTCAACATTAGCTCCGTGGTAGACTTGCACTTGAGCATCTGTCCCATGTCAAAAGTCAACCTGCTTTGCGTCTGTGGGTTTTTTAACCTAAATCAGCTAATTTGATTTTGTCAACCAGAGCACATAATTCTTTTGCAGTCTAGACCTACCTTCACTATTAGAGGGTGCAATTTCTAGGCCAGAAATACCAGCCTGTATTTTTTCCTGACTGGCTCCCTTGCATGATCTACCACAACTGACGCTTAACATAGCTGGAGTAGAGCAACTGTGAATCTACTTAGTGCCAGTCTTACGAAAGTCAGTGGAAACAGCTGATCCCTTAAAACGAAAAGGGAACCAGTGTTTCACTGCACATTTATGCCGAAGTAACTCTTCTGCTTCATACTGGGATAAACTGAAGCTAGGCAGCAGTGAATCAGACCTAATATGTTTAGTACTTGTATGCTAAATTTATGAGGCACCCAGTGACATTTGCCTTATGTATAATGGTAGCACTCCCAGCAGGATGATCTAATCATTCATGAGGAATTACGGCACAATGTTAGAGTTTATTTAATGCTTAATGTTCACAACAACCTCCAGCACTGATTTTAATCTGGTTACTGCACACATTGTGAAACAGACCTCTGCGGAGCAGCAGCAGAAGAGATCAACCACATCCCGTGCAGCGTAGCATATATCAGCAGTGCGAGATTGTGCTGTTTTTCTGACAAGCAGAGGAAGCAGAGCTGATTCACACACCAGAACGATTCCTCTCACCAAGACACTTAGGAATGCATCAAAGGAAACCAGGCTCTTTCTGCAGGCTTCCTCTGAGCAATGGGCTTACTGTAAGTCTGAGACTAAAAGAATAGCACTTTTAAAAAACGGTGCCCTCAACAAAAATAGCAGGAAAACCCATGGAAATTTGGATCCAGCAGAATGGATATGGAAGGACTGCACGCCAAGGTGTTAATTTTCCAATATGTACTTGAATGGCACATTTTTCTGCTTCTAACATTGTTTTCCCTCCAGAAGGCAGACTCAGGCCAAAAAAGTTGTTCACCTCCAGCAGATACACTGTCTTTTAAAAAGAACCAAGAATGGATAAAAGGAGAAAAGAGGAAGTTCTTCCAAGTTAGTTACTCAAATTCTAAGGAAAAGGTTTCAAATCAGTGAATGAGCTTTTCATAACCAAAATTCCCTCCTGGGGTCCTTGCAGTTTGGAGCTGGAACCTGCTTGGTTCATGTTGCCTTCAAGTCATTTTTAACAGCAAATATTTCCTCAACAGGAAGGGCAAATTGTCCTGCTGGTGGAATTTAGTCACAAGGTTTTGGGGAAATAACTATTAATATTCACAGCTGCTGTGCGAGTGCCACAAAGAAGCAGCAGCTTCAGGAGGATGACTGGTTTGTATCCTGTCCAGCCTTCACCCAAGGCTGGTGAATTCATTTTGCTGATTTTCCCCTAGAGAGATCTATGCTTTATTCCTTCAATGATTTCTTGAGCTACTTGCTTCGAAGAAGCATTTACATGGCATCTGTTTGTGTGATTGATTGTTCTTATGACTTGTTGCCCAGCAGCCGCTTAAATATTACATTAAAAAAACAGCATAAAAAATTCCTTCATGGTAAGTTAAAGTTACATCAAGGAGGTTCTCACATTTAACAGCCCTCCTGCGACCACATGTGACAACATGGTGAGAAACAGGACCCATCCAACTTGTTTGCCTTGGGCTGTCAGAGAAACAAATGACCGTATACTTTTCCTAAAGAAGCTTATAACATCATTTCAAATGTCATGGGGCAAAAGCCAAGGCTCATGCATTCTCCAAATGAAAACATACCGCCCTTGTTTGAGCACTACCGGCGCAGGTCCTGGTTTCTGGCTAGGAGAAGAAGCAACCACACCGCACCTCCCACAGCTGTGGAAATATCTGGCAGAGCGTGACAGTCTACTGTAACTCCTCAGCTGCCCCACGTTTGCAGCAGCATCTCCCCACTGCCCATATCATTGACTTTCAGGGTAACTTTGATGAAGTTCATGGTACAGTACATTATTGGGTAGCCCTGTACTTCTCCCCCAGGGAGACATGGAGGGCTTGATCTCACCGTCGGTAGTTCCCATGAGGTTGGTGGTGTGGATGTCCCCACAAGCCTAGCAGCTAGCACTAATTATCAGTCACTCTGCAGATGCTTTGCATGGCTCCTGTGCCTGTGAACTGGTGCTGGTGTGCGCAAACTGCAGAGGAACAATGCTGTTATCGGGTAACATGTCTGGTTACTTTATGGACCCCGTTAACAAGAAAGGCTGGGGGGGGGGGAATTCCTACATTGTGCAAAGGACTAATTTCTGCCCCTCCCCTCGTTGTTTGGACCTTTGCCACTGTTTAAATTTAAGCAGATTTGCTATCCCAACATCTGCAGTTTGATTATTTGACTATTGCCTGGCTCTCGGTCAAACCACAGCAGAACACACTAGCCTGTGATTTACAGCCTGGGCTGTGATTATAATGGTTTTATTTTACTTGGACCCCTATTTACAAGCTCATTTGTATTAGTGCACAGTGTTATAATAACAATGGTAGAATTATTAGGTCTCGCAGAAACAATCGCACATAGTAAATGGCTGCAACTCACAGGGTGCTGCTTAAGTGCTCTAACAGCCCGGCGATGTCTGTAACACAGGGGTTTCCATTTTAATAGCGAAGTGGCAGGAGGGAGCGAGAAGAGGACCAGGGAGGGGGAAGGAGCCGAGGAGAATTGTGGTTATTATTCATTCTTTTCTAAGTAAATAGAAAGGACGTGTGTTTCCTGGATTAGCAACTGAAAACAAATGCTGAGAGGGAAAAGCGCTGATGTTTCCCTCACCAAGGTTAAATAAGGTACTCTGCCACAGCGCTGATGGCCACCGGCTGCTCAGAGCTGTGCCGCACAACGTGCAAAATGCCATTGCCAGCATGCTGAGGGACACCCACAGCCATGGGGAGGGTTATGGACAGCCCTGGCCATCTTGGCTCACCCTGGGGAGCTCACAGTCACCCACGGTAGAAGTGCCTGGGGTGCACAGGAGCAGCCACATGGGCTTTTCCCAGCAGTAGACTAGGGGAGGGATGAGGTGAGGCCAGGGAGTTTGGTGGTGTTTCTGAGGGGTGTCCACTGAAGGCCTCCCTGCAAGTGCTGGTTGGGGTTGGCATGAGCCATCATCAAGGTGTCCCACTGCCTCACAGGGTTGAGTTGCTGCTTCACAGGCATTTTCAGGGCTTGCCTTGGGACTTCTTTCTCATGAAAACCCTCCCTTTATCGATAGAGTACTTGAGGCTTTACCTAGCACACCATGGATGCTGATCAGCTGGACCCCATAACAAGGCCTTGTTGGACTATAGCTGGAGCAGACCACCGCCACAGACCTCATATGTTTGATCTGCTGGCAAGAGAAGCCCCAGCAGCTCTCACCTGAGAGTTGAGGGTGTCCAGCATTTCTGAAAATTAGCTTCTTTAAGTGACTCATGGCTCCAGAGAGTCAGCGGCAGATCTGGGACTAACGCAATGGAGGAGAAGCTGGGCTTCAGTCTGTGCAGGTCTCTCGCTGTCCCTGAAGGGTGCAGGGAAAGGACAGCTTGTCTCCTCTGTGGAGATGCTGCATGAGGACCTCTACCTCCTGCCCCACCACTGGCTGAAACATAAGTATTAAAAAAATGCTGATTCTTTAGTCTCAGAGGAACAAAACTTCTAACAGATCAGAATTTACTGCTCAGAAATACAGAGATCACAGCCCAGGCTGCTCTCATACTCCAGCGGCTGATTTTAGGCTGCATTTTTGCTCTGGCTTTATAGGTCAAAGCACATGGGGCTGGAGCTGTTCCTCAGGTTACCAGGAGGAACTAAAACCACCTGTGGCAGGTAAGGCTAGTGGTGGAGGAGGCCAAGGGGAAAACTTAGATTCTGTAAGTAAGTTTGAACGCCAGGCATGGATGCTCTGCTTTGAGCCTAAGGAGAGCTTTTTGAATTTGTTTGGGTTTTAAAAAAACAACTCAAACAACAAAACTGACTGCAAGAGGGGAAATATAAACCAAATCTATGCAAAATATGGTTTTCTAGAAATTCTCCTCACCTCCTCCCACCATTTTCTTGAAAACAGTAGCTGGTGTTTTCTGTAACTTCTACATTCATTAAAACTCTGTACTTGGTTCCTCTCATAATTTAAAGTTTTACACCCTTTTTTTTACTGCTACATAACAAATATACAGAGGATATTCACACAAGTGAAGTCAGACTCTAGTGTAAATAAAAATATAAAAAACTCATACACATACCTGACAAGGAATATGAACAAGCAAGTAAAGCTTAACATATTTCAGTTCCATATTGTCAAGAGGCCTCTGAAAAAATATGACTAAGTTAAGACCCCTTGAACTGTGGCCACAGTATCGCAGGGACATTTGCTAGTGAACATAATAACTTTGCGAACTTACACTATGTATTAATGTAATAGCCAGAGATCTCTACCTGTTTCAGAGACTCCATAATCAAGTAGAAAAATCAAAGGAAAAGTGGGACTAAGAGGTATTATCATTCTTTGTGAAGAATGTAATACAAGGAAACAGTCCTGACCCAACTTGCAGGGCTTAAGTCCCTTCCCTGATGGGACTCCCTCAGTCATCACCGGAGGCTGCACAGAAAGAACAGATGAGGTGAATCATTCCTCCTTCTTTGATTATGAAAGAAGCATAAGGCAACAAAACACTTCATATGGATCTTTCAGATAAATTACTTAAGATGCCTAAGATTAAATCAGATTTAAGATATTCTAGCTAAGGTAACGGGTTTACAACTGAGGTGTCCTTGATGCCTGTCCTGTCCTTAGCTACCTTTCCCCTTACAGATTTTTTTTTAGTATTGCTGACCAGCTCTGTTCAAGGGTAAAACACTTCAAAGTTAAGACAAAAAGTACTGTTTCCTTTCCTCTGGCTGACCTCTGTCTGTGTACCTCTCTCTGTTTAAAAGCTGCTGGTTTCCTGGGTGTTTCGGTATTTTATGAAAGAACCTTCTGACAAGAATTCTGTACGGTGAGAGTGTCTAGGGCTTTCTGCAGTCCCTGTGTACTAATTGATTCCTCAGTGCATTAGCATCACCAAAGCTAGATTAATCTTCTTTTCATTTTAGTGCTGAGATCAATGTCTCTGTCAACATAGTTTATTGAACCTGGTACAGTTTTACCACTTGCCTTTACCTCCTCTAGGCTGGCTTTTCTCTTAAGTATGACCTGAGAAAGGATCCCACTTTAAAAATCTTTCCGTCCAAGCTGCAGGGTGGAATTGCTCTACTGTGGGTCATGATCCAGTGCCAAAATCCCTCCTACTTCATTGTAGTCACTAGATTTCCCAGCAGCTGGCATGTCATCCTGCAGCTTTAGGAGTCAAGCTGTGTCTTTTTGCAAGGCAAGAATTAGGATGGGCTCCTCTGCTAAAGGAAAGGACTAGTGAGAGATACTTTTACACATAGGCTGTGCAGCCTGGGCTCTTCTCACAGATGTAACACAACAGTTCTGCAGTACAAAACTTGTTTTCTCATGGAGCCGAAAGTATTCCTTGTATTTTTCAGGTGCCATTGTATTAATCCCTTCAAAACTTGGCAATAACAGCCTTTCTCTGTTTCCATTTCTTTTATTATCTGTTTAACTCAGGCCGATTGAAATTTTATTACTTCTTTTTTTCCAGAAGAAAGCTCTGGGATAGGGTTGGCATTGAGAACAAAGCCCTGAGTCAGCCTGTACAGCCACCGGGCAGCACTGTGAGAACATGATATACGCTGAGATTCAGAGCAAGCCACCATGGCCCCACCATTCTCTGCTGTCTCCATGTAACCTTTTCCCCATGGAGCCAGCCTGTAAGGACATTGCACGCTAACAAGAGTGCCGAAACTCTTAATAACTGTTCTTTCAAAGTCAGCTTTAGTGTACTGTATCTCGCCTGTTGTCTTTTGAGAAAAATCAGGCTGAGAAGTAATTCCTACATAATTACCCAGCCTTATAAAAGAGACTGCAAAGAAGAGGATTTGTTG
Organism: Mesitornis unicolor; assembly: GCF_000695765.1. NCBI lineage: Eukaryota > Metazoa > Chordata > Aves > Mesitornithiformes > Mesitornithidae > Mesitornis > Mesitornis unicolor. The sequence continues at coordinate 65,631 of NW_010204090.1, forward strand.
ATGGTCTTGCCTGAGCTCATTTATTTCATGTGACAATAGTCTGGGAAAAGCAATCTGTTTGCTTGTGTGGATGGCACAGACAGCAAAGGGTCCAGGCTCTCCTTCGGTGCTGAGTCTCCTTCTGCTGAAGCTGGTGGAAAATCGCTGCTGACTTCAGTAGCAGATGGACATGATCTCTTTCGGATTGGATTTGCACTGCTTTCTCTTCTCTTTGCTTATATAAGGATCAATTCCTGCAAACTTTCTTTGCATCAGCTGCTTCCACCAACTTCAAGGATATATTTGAGTGGATGAAGATTATTTGCTTATATGTGGCCTGCAAGATTAGCGCCAAAGATAAAGTAAGATCTTGCCTAAGAGGGCTGAAATGGAGCTTAGCTTACTCATCTGCTTCTGTCACATGCAGTGAACCTGACTTGTACCCCTCCTCTGGCTTCAGTGGTGCGCTAAATCCTGTGCAGCACAGCACTTCTCAAGAGAGCTGGGAACCCCCACATCTGCAGAGAAAATCAAACAAACAGATTGGAGAATTTAATTGTAGAGTTCCCACACACAGCTCTGCATTTAAAATGAGTATAAACAAATAGATCTGACAAGCTGGGCTACTTAGAAAAGAAATGAGCAGTGCAAACCAGAGAAAAATCAGTTTGCATTTATGATAATCTAATCACTTACAATTTCTTTAAACAAAATACTTAAGTAAATCTTCTGCTTCAATTAAGTTGAAGGGACTTAAGTATATGCTTAAAATTCTGTAAGTGCTTAAAAGTATTGCCAAACAAGGATGCAAGTCCTCAAAGTGCTTGGGCTGAATGTGTACTTAAGTGTTTTGCTGAATCAGATCCATGGTGTCGAAGTGAGCTCAGAGGCTTCAGCCTAGATGAGGGATAAAGCCAAAGAGCATAAGAGGAAACTCTCAGGATTTTCCAGCGTCTAGTGCATAATTAGATTAAATGTGCAATCCTATTTTGGGATTATGAATGCGTTTGGGTTTTTTTAGCTCATTAAAAAGAGAAAAAGCCTTCCTTTGCAGACATGTACAGTATCTATCAGGTAGCTTTTCCTACGCTTGCACATTCCTAGTATGTGAAATGTATTTTAATATCTTTGAAATTAATGTCAGTGATACTACAGTTCAGTTCTGAGTAATAAAAAATGTCCAGCACATGAAAGCAAATCCTTGTCCCGTGTTCATCCAGATAGAGTTAAATTCCTCCCCAGGTTTCCCTTTGGCAACTAAATGGATGGTAATGTTTTTGCAAGTAGAGCATAACATTGACCTTAACAATTATATCTAAGCTGTGCTAACCATACATTTCAGCAAACGATTCTTCTTGATTATATACATTATTGCAGATAAGCAACTTTATTTTAATATACATGTTACATATGTAAAAGATGTTTCCCCTACTTCTAATCAGTGTTAGCCATATCCATTGCCTGCAGAATGCATGAAGCAGAGCAGATTGAATAGCTTATTCCCACTGCTTCATGCCCCTTAAAATTCTATCGTATTACTTGGCCCAAGCTTGATCATGCCCTCCAGCACTGCTGAATTTCAAGGAGGTGGTAACTGCTTTGAAATTGATGGAAAGAGCCATAAAGAAGACTAAAGACATAAAAAGCGTCTGTTACCTTCTTGCCAACTTTGTCTGTATCTGGTATGTGATTCCTTTCAAGTGTTTGAATTTAAAGTTCCAATTTCTTCAGCCATCCCAGTGCAGGTCCTGAAATTGTACAGTCTGTTGAGCAAAGTTTCATTGTTTTTAACAAAGGCACTGGACCTCTGAAGAGAAACAGACTTTTTCTTGCTCTTGTCTACACTGATCTCACACTTGATGCACTCTCTTTGCTGGTGTTCTGCAACCTCTCCACTCGCCAGCCCTCATTATTTGGGCCCAGATAATCCTAACTCTGGGTGACCTGCCAGGACCTGAGGTTGGGTGACCCAGGCTGACTCCTTGCAGAGACTTTGGGGTGTCTCTGCAGAATGTTTTTTGGGTAGCAGCTTTTCCCTTTTCTGGAATATCTCAGCAGTCCCCCTTGTCTTCCTCCCTCCTGTGAGCACAAAGATGAGAGCTGGCTGTGGAACAGTGCTCACCCCAGGACCTCCAAATGCACCCCGATGCCTGGAGTTGGGATCACAGGCCAGAGCTGGCTGGACAGTGCTCCAGCAAAAATTAAAGCAAAAAATTGTGAAATAATTTTAATTCCCAAGATGTCATTGGCCTCCTTTACCTTTCATACGCTCTATATATATGGCTTTAAAAGGAATTTGCAGTGGTGCTTAGAGCCCAGAAGTTATGAGGATATATGAGGTCTTGATTCCCTGTGGGCCTCCCTTCTCCCACTGTGGCTCCAGCAAGATGTCAAACCAGGTCCATGCGACGTAGCCCAGACTCTGGATGAGGGTCACCCCTTCATCCAGCACAGTGGCAAGGCACGCTGTGCCAAAAGCCCTCCCTGGGAGTTACAAGCAGCTGCTCTGTCCCAGCTCCAGTGTCCTCACCTCGCTCTGCGCTCAATTGTATAGATGCCCCATGTGCCCTTTTTCTTAAGGCTTCAGCTCCACAGTGCAGTAGATAAATGCAGGGAAGACCATAAGTTGTCATTTTCTGCTGGCAACAGATTACTACGTAGGTGGGCCCAAAAGGAGGTGTGGAGGTAGGCACAGCACAGCACTTGCATGCTGCTCACTGCTGCTCCAAAGGAGACAACACCTGGACATCGACTTTTCTCACATACATCTTTAAAGGCACGATCTGACTAACTGCTTTAAATCATATCTCAATGGATAGTATCCTGCCACATCAGCTTTAAAATCTACTGAATGCGGGAGCAGTTGAGATCTAGACCTCCTGTAAGTGATAGAGACCTCAGTAATAAGGAAATTATCAGCTGGGAGATAAAGATGCCATGGAAAAATGAAACAAACAGACCTTTCAAAAGCACTTGGGAAAATACCATTGGGAAAGCTCAATTAAATATGGATATTGTTTAAACTGTATGGGTGGAGGCAACAACAGGCAAGGAACAGCTGTGCCTGTTGAATCCCATCTCTTTGTTTGAGCAACAGCACAAATCCCCACAGATGTGGGATCTTTTTTATTAGCTTGCCTGCCACCCCGCATATACTTACCTTTATTTATAGCATCTCTAACAGCATCTCAGGTTGTAACTGTGATTTATAATATCGGAAACACTGGCACACCATTTTGTTTGCATGGAAGTTAGCTAGGTGAGTTGCACAGCTGAGTTGTAATGCTGCTGTGAAGAATAGCAGATGTTTAGCTGTTTTCATTTCCATTCCTCAGTGGACAATCAACAAGGTCTGATAACTTCTCTTGCTTGCTATGAGGTGGCCCAGAAATCTAAGTGGGGGGTCTGGCCAGCACATTGTACACTACTGAATCAGCAGAATACCTCCATCAGGCTTTACATGGACTTAAAGACAGCAGATAGCTCAGTAATTTGGGCATTGTTTAGAGCTTTTTATGTAATTCTGATTGCCCTAGGTCTGTTGCCAAACTTTCTTGGGTTGTTTTGCATACACTATGCAATCCTCTTCTGGGACTTCCCACACAACATCAGGCACCTTTCTTTTCTCTTCTCCAGGAATTGAAAGCACATAGTACAGATGACTGAGAAACATTTTCTCCCTAGTGAATATTTTCACTAAGATGGAAACATATTTATTATAACCGAATTTCTCATAAACTCTTAATGAGAAATCTCCTGCTTCTCAGAGGAAAACAAACAAGCAAGCAAAATCTTCAGCCCACCCTTGTGCTCAGCAAGTTCCCCCAGCTAGAGACCTAGCCAGGCTGTAAAAATTGTGTTGTGTAATGCCATGGCAATGGAAGAAACACAACAAATCACTCTCACTCATCCGTCAGTCGAGCTATCTTCCCACTCACTTCCACTCGATTGAAACTGATATCCATCCAATGACTACAGGGGAGCTTCTCTCTGGGGGAGTCCTAAACTGCGTGATACAGGGTCTGTGTCACCCAAACAACAGCACTATTTGCACCAGTACACTTCAGCTCAGCTGCACACGTAACTCTTAATTGACTGGGATATACTGAAGCTGCACCAAGTTGTAAACCAGTTGATTCAATCCAATATCAAAGCCGAATCAATGCTGAACCAGTGTAGCTTGATCTAAAATTGCTCAAGAAACGTGGCTACTTGAAAGGGTGCTAACTTCACCAATTTCAAGGGAGTTACTCTTGCTTTGTGCCACTATAAACAAGAGCAGAGCTAAGCCATGAGTCATCACCCGTCTCTCTTTTGCTGCTTCTATTTTCAGAGCAGATCTGCTGGCTTTGCTGCTGGCTGAGTTGCAGTGATGCTTTTGTGGAGCTTCTCGCTAGTTAAACAGAGGTAGACTTTGTTCTCTGTGGGAGAGCAGAGAGAATCGGGATGTTATGAGGTGGGAAAGGCTGAAACCCAAAGGCTCACTGTATTTTTAGTAATATTATGAAACACAGGTGCTCCAAAGCCTAGGATTTGTCTCAGCTGCTAACAAGCATTTGAGAGCAGTCATTCTGTGGCCACGCGGGGTTCCCCCCAAAAAAGTGCTTGTCCTGAGCAATGAAAAAACAGGTTCCAGGTAAAGCAGTATATGGTATTACATGGACTTGGACAAAGATGCCTGAGCTGAATAGTTACTTTGAACTCATTAAGTATCTTTGCATTGCAATATAATCAGGAGATTTTTTAAATAGAGGCAGCTATTTTAAAACTCACTCTGACACAGGCATGCACAGGCAGGATGCATCCGTTTTCTAAGACCGGCGATGTAGCAATCCATCAGCTGAGAAACATGTGAAAAAGGGTGGTTTTCCTCAAAATGAAAAAGGCTAAAGAAAGCATGTGGCTTCAGAGGAGGAATACTTTATCATTATTAAAGAATCCAGGCCACAAAACATTTTTAGTCTGACATTTAGCATTTGAACTATCCCATGTGGTCCAGCGTTGTAGCTATTAAAATCACCTGTTTGCACCCACCAGTGAGCAAGTAATTCTGTGGCTAAGGTGCTGTGTGCCTATTTTCCTTTTCCACCCAAGCTGCTGTTTAGTCTTTGCTTTCAGAAACCGCTGATTGCTTTCATCAGGCCTGAAAACAAGACGTGGTAGGAGCCATTATGAATTGACCGATTCTGTTGCAGACCTAAGGATGGATGTTGTGCCCATGGGAATTAATGAGAGTTGTGCCTCCCATGCATGCATTGCTTTTGGGTACAGTTTGTCCTGAATATTTCCATGCTGGTCAAGATCTGTAAACGAATAGGATGAAATTCTCCCCTGTGCAGGCAGCCAGCATGGAGTTGCAGTCTCCTACGAGCCTTATTTTGACAAGGCAGTAATGTACAGCCATTCTGTTGGTCTTCTGAAAATTAGTGAATTCCAGTCTTGTAACTTAACTAGTGTCACGTTATTATGAATCACCACCAAAATATTTTCAGTGCTTCTTGGAAAAAATAGAAAACTCAAGCAAAAGCAGAAGAGCTAAAGAGGAATTGAGTACTTATATTAGGAGCCATAAAATTACTCTAGTCTTCTTACAGGCTTTATCCCTGTAAGTCTTGATATCGAATATGCTGTATAAAGTTGCCTCTTTGTTTCTTTCAGGCCACCTTTTCTTTAATTTGCAGTCATGCCAGGTCGGGCTGATTCGCGTTTCTGTGCTGCAGTCCAGCAATCAAACAAAATAACATTATTCTGGCAAAGCTAAAGAGAGCTCATGGACTGTGAGCTCTACACTGGTGTGTGTGCATGCATGCATAGATACGCCTGGGTCAGAAGAAATTGGAAGATATTCTCCTATTGCTAGGATGGATTCTGCTGCTATTGTACCCAGGCATTTTCCATGCAGCCCTGTTGACTTCGTGGAGTTACTCCATCTGCATGATAAGGATCCTTAAAACAGAACTTGGACTATTGAAGTCAATGGGAACTTTGCCATGTCCATTGGCTTCATGAGGAGCAGGGATATTGTTGGCTTAAAATTACAATCAGCTTTCAATTATTATTTCTGGCTTGGGAGGGAAGGGCTTAGAGAAGAAAATGGATGGAGAGAAACATTGATCAAAGCCAAGAGAAGGAGTTTGAGAGCAGCATCATTATGCTTTCTCAGAACAACAGGAACACAACACATCTCCAGAAGAATGTAGACTGAAGGCAAATTGCAAGAGTTGTATATTTTCCCTTAGGAAAAATGCTGTGGTGAAAAATGTTAATGATTTTTAAATAATGCTCTGTTTTGCAGGGAACAATTTTCCAGTCTTTGCCTCCAAAGCAATTGCTGACTATTTAATGACATAGAAAGTATCAAATACTGGCAGAAAGTGTATGTGGTAAGGACCATATAATCACAAAGTAAATTCACCATTATTGTTGCCTTAAAAACCAGCACATGTGTTAAATGATATTTTTGGGTCTGCTGTGTATAACTACCAAGTATCATACACTTCAGGAGGACATAATGACCATGTGTACTCCTTGCACTAGGAGTATACAATTACTCCCACAGGTCCAAATTCTTCCCTTGGATGCTACAACTGCCCTGTCTGAAGGGCCGAGTGTGAGCCCAAATATAGGATCCTGAGTGACCAGGACTTTCACATAAATAGCCAAGTCAACATCTTACTCTGTTCTGGTTTCCTTGAAAAAGCTTTGGGTGAGCACAAAGACAAAGATGCTTCATCTGCCTGTGTCTTCCTCTTGTCATTGCATTCCTGTTCTGGTAACGCAATCACAAGAGTGTGTCTACCTTCAAGAGGAGCTAGAAAATTTCAAAATTTGTGCAGGAAAAAGAATGACATCATGGCTGGAAAACGTGCCTGACAGGCAGACGCTTAAGGCATTCGACTTCAGTCTGTCAACAGGAAGTTCAAAGAGGTGACTGGAGAGAACGCTAGGTACAAAGTCAACTAAAGGCACAATAAAATGGGTGCCTGGAAGTTAATGCCAGACAAGTTCAACTGACAAATTAAGGGTAGTGGTTTTAATGGTCACAGTAATTAACCACTGGAGAAAACTGCCCAGGAAACCATGAAGTCTTCACCTCTGAATGTTCCCTAATCAAATTCTGGACATCTTTCTGGAAGGAAAGGGTCTTCGTTGTACAGTGTCACACTGGTGCAAGTATGAAATGCCTTGAAACCTTAACCTGGTGGGAGAATTCAGGAATCAGAAAAATCTGATGTCAAGCACATGGAAGAGACTCCATGCCAAACCTAATGCTGAAGGCTGCCCTGCTCAGAGAGTGACCCTGCTGCCATCAGAGCTGCATGGAACTAAGTGAGGTGCAGATGAGAGCAGATTCAAGCATGTGACAGCCCTCTGGACCAGGGTTTGGGGTGTGCTGGGATGGGCACGGGGCAGAAGTAGCCTCTCCAACTCTGAGGAGCAGAAGAACCACTCCTGCCCATGGAGCACAGCATGGAGGGGTTGGAGAAGGGGCAAGGAAAGATGAGAAGACGAGGAAAATTCTCAGGAAAGTCTCCACACTAAAATATGGTGCATAAGGGCATTTCTCTCCTCACTGCATATTGAGCAGATGAATGTAATGATGTATCTGCCTGAGGCTTAGTTTCCTACAGCCTCCCCCTAGGCTGAAAACTCCCTGTTACCTGGGAGGAGAGTGTTAAAACCACCAGGGTCACCCAGCTGCTGAGCTTCTCAAGGGAAGAAAGAGCGGGGTGATTTCTGAGCTGAATGGTTGAGTGAATCCCTGAGGGATGCTGTCTTGTGCTATGGATGTGATGGGCAGCGTCAGTGTTTAACACAACACAGGGCAGAGAGAAAACCAGAGCTATAGCCAAACGTGATACCTGTATCACACCGAATTTCCAGAGAATGCACAAAATGGTTAAAATAAAATAAATTAAACAAAATAAAATATTTTGCCAGAAAGATGCCAGTCCTATAAAGTTATTTTCTATTGACTGGAAACCTCTAAAGACCTGCTTAATTCTTTTGGTGAGGAAGAAGAATCTTTTTTTGCTGTGAGAGACAGAATTAGCTGATTTCCATCTGATACCTTTGAGTCCTGTGAGTGTATTTTGTAGGTTTTTTTTCAGCCAAGTTCATGAAGCTGCTTTTCTCAAAGGATATGCAGCACAGAGCAAAAATATTCTCTTCTCCCTCTGAGTTCCCACTTTGACATGTTTTTCTCCCTATAAAGACTATATATATAGTAGCTATATACTAAATATATAGTAGCTGGCAAGTGGCACTTGTGTCTGAGGAAAGGAAGAACATCACTTAGCAAATGAATGTAAACACAGGACTATAAAACCAAGCCACTAATGCTCTTCTATCGCTTCCTGTGACTCAGTGAGCTGGTATATCTGAGGCACATCCTGGCACCCTCTTTAACATCTCAACAAGCACTTGATGCCTGGGTTTTAGAAACTTTTCTTAGAGTTGCACTGTATTGTTGGAGCTAGATAATGTCTCCAGGTCACTGCAATTCAATGTGTGCCTGGCTAGCTTAATTTGAAGCCCATTATTCGAGGGAACAATTATCTCGGTTTTCTCTGTCTTCACATTTGTACTCTGCAGTCTAGGGATCTCAAAGCAAATACTAACTAGTAAAGATCTCAATTCAAATTTAAAACCATACTGTAAGGTTTTGGGAGTAAGGTTAAATTTTGCTAGTACACCTCCACCAGTGTTAAACCAAATCCTGCCTGCTCATATTCTATCTTCCATATTAATATCACAAACATTAATTATTTTATCATCAATTGCCAGTGGAAAGCAACTGAGAGCTATTTCAGTGTGAAACATTTTGCCATCCATTTAAGAAACCTCAGGCTCATGTCAAAGGTCTAGATGGCTTTCACACTTACAGGCTACTGCACTTTGCACTGCCTGACATCTGCAGTGCCTCAGCTGCAGAGATTTTGTTCAGGATAATGCTAGCAAGTATTTCCTTTGATGTTAGATAGCTTTAAGTGAGTAAGTGGAAAAAAAAAAAGGAGAAAAAAAAGAGGGAGAAAAAAAGAGGAAAAAAATAGCCAGAACCTAGAGTTGAATCTTTCTGAAATATTCAAGATAATAGATGATTTGTTTTCATGGCCAGTCTTCAAAAGTCTTAATATCAGATTAGTTCCTAGTGTTGTTTAGTACTTCAGCACCAACATACATTTCATAATAATTGCAAAAGGGTGTGAAACTTAGGATACAGTTTCCACTCTGTGCCAGGGTAAGTCTGGTGCAGTTTTCCTTGTCAGAGACTTGAGTCAGGCCTGATGTGAGCAGGAGCAAACCAAAATCTATTTGTGAAGAAATAAAAATAGCAGTGACACAGGAAGTATCTGGAGGCAGTGTGACTCAGGGGATTAATAATGGTGACAAATGGCCCTTGTCAATTTACAGCTGCTCATATTTGGTCACATATCACAGCCACCTTGTGTTTCCTCTGCCCAGATGTAAATGACCAGACGAAACACCGGGCACTGGCAAGTTAAGCCCTACAC
>NW_010204090.1:75155-84448 GCF_000695765.1 Mesitornis unicolor
TAGTGTGGGTAGTGACAGGCAGACAGTGTTGCCTGAGGTACATGGTGTAAAACCCCCCTGCACACCTGGGCACGGAGACATTAGGAGATAAATGGCATGGGGAAAACTGCAGCTGGGGAAGGAGAGCTGCATGAACCACACTGCGCTGAGCAGCACACGGGAGTGCCAGCAGCTGGAAGGGAACCAAGGCTCCAGGAGGGTGGAGAGGCAAAGGAGCAGCGTTATGAAAGGTTGTGGATGTTCAGGAGTGGCTTGAAGACTGACAGGGAGGTTGTTTTGGCAGAGCAACAGGAGCAGGAGCCCAGACAGCACAGCCAGGTCTGCAAGGCCTGCAGAGCAGAAGGGAGCATCCGCATGAAGTGCAGCCCTTGCAGCTCTTCTTGCCAACTTTTGTTCTTTTTTCTTCCTCTTCTCAAAATAGTTACTTGTTAGAACAAGCTTCTTGCCAGGATGTTGCAACTGAGACGTTTGCTCCAGATCCTGGCTGTGATTCCTGTAGCACAACTATGCTGGTTAAATCACCACCCACCCCCCTCAACAAGTGGCAGAAAACACAATCCTGGCTGCACTGAAAATAACAAACTTTGACTCACTTCCTTTTCAGAAACTCTTCAGCATGCCCAGTTATGAAATTCTCCAGCTTTCTGGTACCAGGAGGGAATTAATAACCATTTAATCCCTCAACAGCAAGCTTTTAGGGGTTACTTATCCCAACACAACTCCTTCAGTCACAGCCATTTCAAAGTGGTGCAGCTATTCCTGGCCCTGTGCTGACCAGTAGCTCTGCTACTATGACCAACCAGTTTGGGTGTGTGTATGTGCATGTGATCCAGATCTCTCCTTGCTACTCAGTTTACAGAGGATATGAGTTGCTTGGCATTTTAGCTAGAATACCTCAAATCCGTAGCAGTCTTCAGGATTTATCCCAACTGTGTCATCAAACCAGCAGCTGACAGTAAAAAGATGTAGGTTCTACTTCAGTGGGCAGCATACATTTCTGTGGTGACTGCTGGGAGATAAGCAACGAAAAGAGACGGACAATTGCTTGGATGTGAAATATGCTTGAAGAGCACTTTTATTAGCCCAGAACTGAGTCAAGATCCCAGACTGCAGTCTTGCTGGGCTTTACATCTGTCATTAAGCTCTTCAGACTTCTGAGCCACAGCAGTAAATCTTTTTTCTGCTAATGACATCAACGCAGCATGGCAACTATTTAGGCAAAACTGTCCCGCACGCACACATACAGACACATGCCCTTTTGGTGACTGCTTGTTGGAAGAGAAATACTCAGTAGATCAAGGACAGATGTGCAGAAGTAAAAATATCTTCTTAGTCATGGGTGTGAATGAAGCTTTGCTAAGGAACTGAAAAGGGTGAAAGGAATTTCCATGAATTCAGGTGCTGGCTCAGCAGCTCAGTCTGTAACAGGACCATTCCTCTGCTGAAAACTCAGGCACATGCATATGAACAGTGCTGTATCCATGGAAAACCTGGGGAGCCACAGCATATTTTTCAGCCAAATCACCCCCATTTTAGCTGCAGTTTCCCACTGAGTACAACACCACGGAGGACCTATCCTAAGCACGAGGAGATGCAGCAAGACATCAATAATGTATCATGAAAATGAACACTAAATGTTCACCTCTAAATTCAGTGCATTGTATTGTGACATTTTCTGGTTATATCTTTTAGCAGAGTATAAATACCTTTAACAGGGACAGAGCACAGAGTCCTTTTGAAAAATCTCCTATTTTCATTGCCACCCAGAAAGATGCTGTAGATCCTGCTACTCACAGGGATCTAATATTAACTCTTAGTAAAACACCTGACTGCTTTTGAAAATCTGGGCTTCTGTGTTTTATTTAGTGCCCCCCATCACAGACAAACCCCTATTGCCCCAGGCCCCATTCACAGACCACCTCTAATCCTCCAGGATTTATAATTTAAATAAGCATATCAAAGACCTTAATCTGTATCATCCAAGAGTTTCTTTGGGGTTTTTATTCCAGATTACAATCAAAGAGATAAAGGGCTGAGATCTGGAGTATTTTCTTCTGTAGTCAGGTGTTTCTTCTAAAACAGGGACAGGGCTAGGAAGAACACCTCCAGCTGACCCTGAGCATCTGTATCCCCTCTCAGATCACCTCAGCTCTGCTACATGACGAATTTTTATTTGGGGATCATACACAGAGAGCATTGATGAGGCAACTGGCAGTCAGGTGGGCAGCTGCTCCCTCGTGACTTCTCCAAGGTGCCAGCGGTTTGGATGCATCCAAACAAGACGAGTGCCTGCAGGGAGATGTGTATGTGCATGCAGAAAATTAGCAAAACACCACCCACCTTGCCAAAGGTGCCGGATTGCTGGGGGCACGTGTTTGGTGGGAAGCAGCCTGTGCCTCCAGAATCTGGAGGCAGCCGTGGCCCAGCTGATGTTGTGACAGGCAGCCAGCATGTTTGTGTGCTTGGCCTGCATGGAAGAGCCAAAGAGGCAGATGAACATGCAATGCAGCCCCTCTTGCCTGGGCCTGCCTGGCATTACACACACAACTCGTGTACAAAAAACACTGCCTTCATTCTCCTGGAAAGGTAAAACAGCTGTAGTTGGTGGTTGTCTTTGGAGAAGCTGTTTACTGTGCCTGTTCCCATGGAGAGATAAGTGGGTCTCTTAACCTTTTTGGGGCTTCCCAGAGAACAGAGGTGGGCTCACCACAAAGTAGAGTTACTGTCTGAGGTACAGTGCTTCCCATCCTTCTGCCCTGCCCTGTTTTGCAGACCCAGGCAAGCCCAGTGAGTGCCCACTGGAGATGCTCTCCAAGGTCCAGTCAAGATTCTCCTTAGGCACTGCCAAGGATATGCGTCATTTCTAACCCCACCTACACTACCTAGGGAAATGTGGCTTTGAAAGGACAGTTTGATTGCACAGTTATCTGCAGCTCATTGCCCAGCTGAAGAGATGTCGTGAAGGGGGGACGGCTGAGGCTGCTCTGGCTTGGACACATCTCAGTGTCTTTGTTAGTGATTTCAAGGGTGGGTAGAGAAGGTGTTTGGTTGATCTGTGGAAGACACAAAGCTGGGAGACCTGCAGTGCATCAGAGTGAGGAGTGGAATTGAAAGTTATCTCATCAGCTCAGAAAAACAGACTGGAGAAAGTAGGGTGAAATTCAGTAGAGACAAGTTCAGGATGCTATACTTAGGCTTGAAGAAGCAGATCCTTAAATCTTTCAGCCTGAAGTTGTGAGAAGGAGCCCTGCTTTGCTAAGCCTTGGAAAAAGCTCAGCTGGATTTCCATGCTTAGTTTCATGATCAGCTAGAAGGCCAGATCTCTACACATTTCTTTATGACTCAGTGTAAAACAGAGGCTTCGTAAAACAACAGACAGTGGCTGTTTAAAGATCTGTCATCATTTCCCTCTGGCACAAATACTTCTGTTGACTTGGTTGACAGTGTAAGCTTTCTGGGGTTGCAGTCTAAAAGCACCAGAATTAAGCTTTGAATTTCTCATGGAAGGTGGTGGCCAGAAAGGGTATTGGAGACACCCTTTCAGTGGGAGAAACTACACTGATGTGGTTGCACTGGGGAATATGCCTTGCTTCCCTCCTGTGTTTCTCCAAGTTGATAGTGGTATTACTCCAATAACATCAAGGGGGTTAGGCTGGCATGAAACTGGAAATAAGGCAGTGTTTAATTAGATGATTTTGATAAGAAGAACCTGGGGTAACATGTGCAGCTAGAAAAGATTAATTGCAGCTTCATTTCCCAAGGTAATTCCATGTAGGATTGCCTTTGGTCACAACACAGTTTCACTGTAATGGTGCTGCACATTGTTAAAAGTCAGCAGTCATTTATTTTGTGCTGAACAGACTACATTATGAAGGAGATAATCCAGTTTGCTGTCATTTTGGCAGCTTGTTAATGACACAGGGCAGCCTAATATCACATGGGTTCAGAATTTAGCTGCTAAGCTTCAAGCTTTATGCTTTGTACATACTGTCATTCTTCAGAATTCTTCTGATCTGACTCATTCAGAGGAGCTTTTAACAAATCCTCCATTGCTCTAAACCCATGTATGTCCTTCATCTAGAAGGACAGAAAGTGCAGTAGTGTGGATACTAGCCTAGGACCCATGTCAAGCTAAAACCTGGCCTGAATGAGGTTCCTTCCTCACTCTCATACTCCATTCCTATGTCCTAATTTTCAGGTCTGCCCTCTGATCCCAGTGTGTGATCCCAGCCCAGTGTTCTTCCTGAGGTGGAGAGAAGCATGGGGAGTTTGTGCTGGTGGAACTGTAGCTCTTTCTTGTGTGGTTTCTGTGGTTACAGTAAAGCTTGTCTCCTGGTTTTGGTTCGCATGAGCTCATATCTTCTGAGTTTTACTTTGAATTTCAGGGAGATAAAGTGAAAATCTGCTAAAAATGGATAGCTCACTGCCATTTCCACCACAAATTATTAAGACTGCTCTCAACTGCATTGAGCTTTCCTAGGCCAATTTTGCCATAGTTTTGTTTTTTGAGAGTATTTCATGCTAGGAACTGTTTCAGGTTCACAGACCATTACAAACTCTTCTGTAAATCATGCAGAGTTTGTGTGGTGAACTGTTGGGTTTGTGATTTGGTTTCGCTGGTTATTATTGTTCATTTGGAGGTTCCCAATGGGTAGAGGGCACTCGGCTCTCCTGCTTGCTCCTATTCAGAAAGGGTGGGAACTCAGGCACCCTCTGACAGTGCAGTCTTTATAAGAGCAGGTAGGCAGAAGGATCAGGCTGAGGAGGGCATTCAAAGTGGACACAAAAAGCCTGACCCTTGTGTCTTGAAGCCAAGGGAATCTGAAGAGTGATTCAGAGAGTGTAGGAGGAGCTGACACTGGGCAATTGACGAGCAAAGAATATGATTTTAACAACAGCATTTTGAAAGGTGGACTTCAAGGGGAGTGAAAAGAAAGAAAAAGAAAGAAAAAGGAAGAAAAGGGAAGAAAAAGGAAGAAAAAGAAAAAAAAAGAAAATGAGAGCAAGCATTAACATTTTAACAAAAAAGGTTGACCTTTATTGATATTAACTGCTATGAATTATATCAGTTTATACCAGCAGAGGAATTGAGCCTGAATTTATTTTTCTTACAGGCTTCCCTACTACATAAATTCACTGGCGAGTGAGACAAAAGTAGGAGTAAAATGTGTGCTGATACTGCTAACAGCAAAGTCCACTTCTCAGGCCAGCCTTTCATGCAAAATAGCTGTGATCTCATACTTTTCTGCCTTATGAAAAAGACTGAAATAAAGTCCAAACTGCACTATGCTGCACTGAATGTTATTTATGACGGTGAGAGGCACCCTCATCCTCTTGCCCTCGTCCCCTCTCTCCCCACCCAGTAAGACATGATCAATTGAAAAGACTTAATATTTGCTGAGATCTGGGCTAGGTCTTCCTGGACATGAGTGGGTTGCCATGCTGACTGCTTTGAGGTTTAAGTAGCTGGAGTGAGGAGCAGAAGCTGGAGAGAAATGGTGTGTGCGGGCACCCTGGTTCTGGCAGCAACACATCCATGGTTTGGCAGAGCAGTGATGTCAGGCTGACGTTTCTTATCAAATAAAAATCAAATCCCACCACCGCCACTACCACCACCAAGATGTCCCAACCTTGCATCATCTTTCTGGAAGCAGAAGGAGGAGTGATACATCCATTACCAGGATTAAACTTGAGTGGCAGCTTAAAATGGAGCTCAGCAGAGCCAGGATACCAGCTCAGCCCAGGTTGTCCTCAAATTAAATCCTGCCCTTTCAAATGTTGCAGCCAGAATGAAGAAAGACACAAACTGGTGGTCCTGGGAGAAAGAGAGGGAAAAGAAAGTCTATTTTTATAAGTTGGAAGGGTTTTGGATACAAAGGGGTACCCTGGATAAGAGAATACAGAGCAGGCAGGAACAGTAGCATTACTGAATGGCTCAGGAACAAGGAAGAAAGGAAAGATAAAAGCTGAAGATGACTCATTTTAAGGACCTGAATGAGAAGGATGGGGTATTCAGCAGTTTCCCCACAAACGAGTACCTTTGAAAACAAACCTCATCTTTCAAAGAAAAAAAAAGTAAGAGAAACAAAAAAAAGCCAGAAGCCTTTCATGAGATTTTGAATAATTTATAAATGTCTTTTGCATTTTTCTCATCCTTAGAAATTTCCTTAAGAAATCGGTGGATCACTGTCGTAGGCGGGAGCTTTCATCACCATACTGAGTGAGCAACAATGTTCACGTCAATCTCCTGCCTTTGGATCATGTTAAAGGCCGTGTGTGTCATCACAACGGCTGCATTTGCACAATGCCTTAAGACACTGTTGCTGATGCCTGTGAAAAGTACAAAGCCTTCCCCGGAAGGCACTGCACCCCATTGTCCCCTACGCCTTGTTTCCACTCTTTATCAGCTGGCAATAACAAGAAATATTTGTTTTTCTGCTAACATTTTTGGTTCCAGTTCTCCTATGATTTATGTAGGGTGTGAGTGAGAAGTATCTCCATCAACACCCATAGATTTACAAGGGCTTTGCATTCATAGGCTGAGAGTGTGTAAACCTTCTGGATCTGATTTGTGTCATCCATATTTTACAGAACTGATTTTTAAAAATTGTTCTTGCTGGAGACAGTAGATTAACAGTATGACACCACAGATTGATGTGCCCATATCTGCTGGAAAAGGTATATGCAGAATAAGGAGAGATCAACTTAACCTTCTCCCATTAAGACAAAAAAGCCCTTATTTTATGCAATTTAGGATGTATGGGCATCTCTCCCTTCCTCCTGCTGTCTTCTCAGTATACTCTGACATCTCCAGCTGGAAAGACCTTAAAACCCTACATGCTCTGTAGGAAATAAGCCTCTGGGGAATTTTCTGTACTCCTTCACATTATCCTCTCCCCTGCCCCCAAACACCACCATGCATTTAATTTGCTACCACAGGACTGTTGCAAATCAACTCAGAGATGAGTGCATTTCAGGTGTATATCTGTGTACAGGACAAGATCCCCCACTTTATGTGGGAAAAAACCTGGAAGAGAGAATGAAGAGAGTCTCTGAGGTTTTCCATGCAGTGGTTTTCCTGGGTCGTTTCTCTGATGGGTGGTGATAGGTAGATTGGGGAATTTGGAGGCTGCAGCCTTCACCCTCTCTTGCAGCCTCTCTTCCTCACTAGGGTATGGAAAAATTCTTCCTAGTTGAGCCAAGCACCATCTTCCAAGGATAGCTCTTGTTTCTGCTGCCTGTTTTCACTGAACACCATAGCTCTACATACCACCTTGCAGCACTGCTCTGTATCACATTTACACAGCTACTTTATCATGCTTATCCTGTTGTTCCTAAATAAGTAATTCCACTCTCCACTGGGTGTTAATCCCTTGCAAATATTTATGTACACCTCTCCTCATACCATCACTCAACCAGTGCCTTCAAACTTTCCTCTGAAGCCCCTCACATCTCTGCTAGCTGCTGTTACACTTTTTCCGCCATGCTCACTCAATACTTTTCTGATAGCAGCCTGGCCACTACACATATTTCTCTCGAAACCCTAGAGGTCTTCTTATAGACCTACCCCATCTCTGTCCTTTTTCCATAACCAAGAGCTGTTGCGACAGTGATGCTGACATCCCTCCTCTGTGACCTTTGGTACAGGTACTCCCAAACTGCACAAGTGGTGATTTCAAGTCCTGTGGTATCCAATTGCTATCTGTAAACTCACAGTCTCCCCCATGCTCCTGAGTGTGGAGTTATTAGCTCCCTGCCTTTCCACCATGCATTAATTTATAATGAAGGAAAGTAAGTTGCTCACTGTTCTGCTGTATATAATTATGCATTTGGAGCTTTAATTAGAACGCTACTAAAATCGGTGGAGACAAATGAATCCAGCCTAAGACATTATTTAATCACCTAAATTAGGACAGAGCTCTTTGATAGCATAGCCACTTCAAGCAATCCACATTGGTAACATTATTTACTAAGAAACCATGCACACATGCCATCAGTGCCAAAATTAATGCAAACAACCAGCAAAAGGATAAAGAACAAAGAAAATAACTTACCAGGCCTGGGGCTTCTCTCTCTAATCTTTGGAAAAGCTTTAGGATAGACATGTCAATTATTTTCTTTGTTCCTCCTTCTGTACACTGTTTGCATTACAATTTGGCAAAATTATTTAAGAAGCCCTGAGTTGTGTTGGATGTGGGTGGTGGATTCATGGCTTGGAGATTGTGTTGTTGTTGTTGTATATTACTGTCTAACTCTCAGGAGACTGAGCTTACTGTACTCAGTCTGCAATTAATTTATCACTTCGCATGTGTGTATTTATATAGTGCACACAGTATCTGTAATGTATGCATGCATACCCCTGTAGCTGTTAAGCAATATTTTTTTCCCTCTTTTTGCTGTAGACAGTAAATGTCCACCTAGACTTCTCCATTTTTGATCACCTAACATATGACAGAATGAGTTTTGCAGTATGTGGTTGAGCAAATGGCAATGTCAATTTTCTTCTCATGTTAACTGTTCTCGATCTACAGCCATGTAACTCCAAACAGATAGGAGGTCATTGCAGTTACACAGCAAGATCCACAGCTCAGAGATGAAGCTTGGATATTGAGGCAGTTCATCCTAGTTTTCTTTTGCTAAGGATTTGGTTCAAAAAACTATCATCTAGAATCTGTGATATTTCTTCTTAATGAGGGTGAGAGGAGAGACATTGAACACATTGAGTCAATAAAATTGTGCTGGAATAGCTAAAAGAAGGATATGATCCATATTAGCCTCAGGCTGTACCATTGGCACATCATCCAAGAAAGCTGAAATAGTTGCATTCTTTTAAGATTCAAGTATGCTTTGAGGTGAAAATACCATTTAGCATGCACATATATCAACAACTCGTCTTGTGGCCTTTTTCCTTAATACTACAGACTGTGGGCCAAATTCAAGACTGATGTCTGCTGCCTGGCTTCAATGGGCTTTCGTATGAGTTCACATTTGGTGTCTTCCACTAAAACCAGAACCAAACTCCTGCAGTGAAAGAAGTGCATATATGTCAACTAAGAAGAGAGGGCGGTATTGGAATATATGTAGGTGGTGAAATTGCTGCTTAGGAAACCTTATGCTCTAAGTGTAACTGGGCACTGATCAGGAATTGAAACTAATCATTAAAAGCATTAGTAATTCTCTCCAAAGCTGACATGACAATCAATTTGGTAAACTGATCCTTTGACAGCACAGCACACAAGCCCTGTCACTTTATAGATTAGGTATTGACTGGGTTTAGTCACACCCTGTAGGGA
>NW_010204090.1:84479-142094 GCF_000695765.1 Mesitornis unicolor
AACTAGAGCAAATGGTAGTTTTTCAGTGCTGGTTAGTTAACAAGAAACTGGGAAGAACTACTTGTCTGTCCTTCCTAAGCTCTTGCACTGCAATGTCTAGCTCACCACCATACTCTACTGAGTATGATGCTTACTGGAAGCAGAGCTGATCCTCCTACACTAAATGCCTCTGAACCACAAAGCACGGGGTATATGGCACTTGGAGTCAAACCCTGCTTCTCTCTCGGGACCACCTTCTTCCCTGTAGACACAGGGACTGATAATCTAGCCTGGGCTGAAGTGACTGCTGCAGAAATGGAGCAGGCTGTGTGAAACAAAACATATTGTCACATATTGTGTTCCTGCAGGGAAACCTGCAGGTTGTTTCCACTCTATTGGGGCAGGTAGAAAATGAGTAGATAGTAGATGCCTGGCAAGTTGTATCATGGCATTAAAGAAATGTGAGAAAAAGCTCTGCTGCTTTAGCTTTATTGTCTTCCTCACCACAAAGCAGACGGTTCTGCATCCTACTTTCCTTATTATAATCCTCGGACAACGTAACAGGTCCTTGTAAAGTTTAATTTATGCACACGTAGCATCTCAGAGCAGTAATTGTAAGCCAGGCTTGTGAGAAGTTTGCTACCTAGTCAGAGCACTGTTTTACAGCCACTCTCTTCTCTCCCCCCGACATGCAAGTTGGAGATGAATAAGTGCTACTGTGTAAAAACCGTCCAAAAACAAGGGAAGCCCAAACTGTGTTCTGTAGTCACACAAACTAGCTCCTGTGAGGTCTTTAGACCATAAGGCCCTTTGCTTTTGGGATTTGGACAAACTTAGTATTTTAATTGAAATTCAGCTGACCATAAAGTCCAGCTTGTTGTCAAGTAGAAGCGACAGGTGGGCTCCTTCTTACACTCGAAGAAATCTCCTGTTGACTTAAAATCTGGTTGAGCTGTCCAGACTTTGCTTCTGAAGAGCCTTGGCTATGTCTTTTGCTTAGAACCTGAGACAAAGCCAGGCAGGTTTTGCGTGCCGTTACCAAATTTGGCAGCGCTCTGACATAGATCCCATGCTGCAGAGCCAGCAGTGTAACGCGCCTGTTGGGCGTGAGGTCACACACCCGGTGGGAGGCAGTGCCTGGCATGGCCAAGGACCTCCCACAGCTTTCTGCTCATTTCTCCAGGGGGGAAAACTAGGGTCAGAAGAAATTACTGAATATTTCCCCAATGCTAGGAATATCCCTATGAATGCAGCCTCACTGGACTCTTCATTTATTAGATGCATGACCTCATCCATATGCATTAATAGGTCTAGTCCCAGAATCCATGCTCCCTCATACTTTGGCACTTGAGCTAGAACTTCTTCACTGCTTTAACCAGGTAGGCAGTCTCCTATGCTTATTTAACTTGTTCCATATGCAGACAACCTGCTTTTGTCACCAGCTTTCATGACTAAAAGTAATCTAAAGATGCATTAGCCACTTAGAGGAAACCCAGAAACTAAAAGGAAGACCTATTGCTGTAGAATCATGTCCTTTATAACTGTTCTTTGATGTTGGAAAGCAAGAAGCCTCCGAGACATAAGCTCTGGACATTTTCTGAGACAGTACTGTGATAATAACATGTTTTTCAACTTCAGGTTTGAGAAAGTGGGGTAAACCCCTCCGTGATGTGATAAAACAGTCATGTGGCAGCACAGTACTTCTAAGCAAAATTATCTGGCTGTTTCTGCTGTATTAATAGAGTATACAAATCAGACATGAATAAAATTTTACCAAAGTGTGAAAAGCAAATCCTCTTATTTATGAATAACTGCATAAACCCAGGCCTCACTGAAAATTTCTGCGTTATTTGATCATTATGTCCATGGCTATAATTGAAAGGCACAAAAGGATATCACAGAGGATAAATAGAGTTGTTATATGGCAGGGGTATGATTTTGATTACATTTGTAAGGCATAGTTGGGTAAGTTTCTGCTTACATTCTAATTTATGAGGATGTGGGTCAAAGCCAATTTGCTACAGCTCAGAGTAAAGCCAGGAGATACATTCTTTACCTATTATGACTAATATGACATCTGTAGGGAGTTAAATGAAGAGTATATCCCCTCCATGGGTTTTTGAAGCAACCTTTTACTACTGCAATGGGAAATAAATTCCAGGTTAGGGTGTCATTATAACACCAAAACCAGCTTCCAGAAGAGCTCTGTGTTCAAGGCAGAGTATGTGGAAGAAATCGAGTAGTGGAAATTATATGCCTGATTCTTTACTTGATTATACCAGTTGGAAGAGTGAAGATGAAGTTTCATCAGTCTAATTCACTGAATAATGAGTGGATAATGACTGCATGTGCTATTAAATAAAAGTTTTGCTGAGCAGTTGCTGACCCTAAAACCTCAATAAGAAAGAAGGTGCATTAGGTCAGAGAGGTATTGTAGCATAAGGTGGCACATGGACCACAAAATCTGCTGACCTGGGTTCGGCTCCAGGTTCTGCCACAGACCTCTCCTGTCATCTCGTCAATCAAGTATACCAGGGTTCACTTAAGTCATCATTATTTTGCATTTGCCTGTGAAAATCCTAAGCCTGAATTTTTGCAAGCCCCTGTTCTGAAAAGTTCTTCATTTTCAGCTGGGCAGAACCTTTAAAAATCAGGACGAAGGCAACCTGATCCTGCAAAATTAGAAGGTGCTTATTACTCACTTCTGCACATCACAGACCTTCCGCAAGGCTTAACCAATGATATGTTTTAAACCTTGTGATGGAAAATAATTCACACAATAAATGGCAGGTTTATTCTTCCACTGATGCCCATTCTTTTTTCTCACACGTAAAGAATTGTAGCTGAAACTGTGGAGTATTAGACATTTTGACTTATTAAGGAGTAGTCAAAACAATTATAGGATTACACCAACACACAATGTCCTAGGAACATTTTAAGAAGTGCAATGAGATTTGAAACAGAACTTAGCCCTGATGGAAAACAAATACCAAGATAAAACATCGCCTCAAAACTTGAGACGCTGACTGTGACTTTTGTTAACTTAGGGTATTTACCATCCTGTGCTTCAAGTGAAATGTGCATATATCCTAAAAAGAAGAGTTTTACAAAGGGTCTGCTTCTAGCATTAGTTTATAAATAATTCTCACCCACTGCTCATTAAGGAATATGACTTTTCTGTGCAGTTTGCTCACAGGATGTCCCACATGTTGATGTTTAGAGATGCACTGGGATGTTCATATTAATGAGGAGGAAAGGGTTATTCACAAAGTCAAACATCAGGTACAGGAGCAACCTTGTTCAGCCTTAAGATACCAGATGGAGAAACACGAGTCACCATGGATGTAGCCACTTGTCCTCTTAGGTACAGAAGTATTTGCCAACAGCATGTTCACAGAGAGGAGCCTTGTGTCCTGGAAGTAAATCTACATATAAATGCATAGACTCTGCAAGTAGCTGAGAAAGGCAACTGAGAGGGAGCATTGAGTACAGTTCCTGGGTAATGCAGGATTAAACTCCATGCTTCTGTGTATGCAACTAACCTGACAGTCAATATCTGCACTGTTGAAATTTTCCATTGCGGGTAAAAGATGCAGCAGATCTCTTTGATAACAGCTGTGGGTACCTCTTTCAGGATGTAAGGTTGGTGCTTCTGAGAGCCACCCAAAGAACTGAATGGGCCTTTGCTTTCTGTTTGGTGGCATTTGTTCTCATAGGTTAACACTGTTCATCTCATATCCCAGGGACTCCCATTTAGCTTACCCCTAACTGCTCAGATAAGGTGGGTCGCTGTCAGGGAGCACATGTGGGTGCCCTGTTCTTGAGCATCTCTCCCACTGCTGCAGCCACAGTTGTGCTTCCCTTTGTCCACCCTTGCTTATTCCACATTTTCCTTTCTGACATAAATTAGCTGGCAAAAATATCTAGTCAGTAGATTATAGCTGAAGTTTCTCTTGTGTTCTCCAGGGTATTGCAAATGAAGATTTATATCCATGTAATTTCTCTTGGGTTTCTTTTTTAAGAAGCATCACTTTTGAATTCTGTGCTTCCAAACATGCTCAACACCTTTGTCATGCATAGCAGCACTAATGCTATACTGTCTAATATCAAGTTCTCAAGGAATTTTGCCTTTTTTTTCCTTCTCCAAATTTTCCTCTGACATTTCCAGCTCTCTTCCTTATTCCTCTGAGATTTTTCCTCAAGGGACAGTGTCTCTGAGTGATTTCATTAGCTAGGGTACTGTTAGCTCTGCCTGTGATTCTGTATTTGCTCAGAAGTTTCCGATTTTAAACATTTAAAAAAATATTCCTTGTGGCTCACAACATCCACTGCATTATAGCACAGGAATAAAACCCTTAATGGGAAGCACAGATATCTTCTGCTCCATCTCCAGTAGTTATTATGTCAGTCAGAGATGGACACGGGCTTGTATATTTGCTGCAATCCAGCTCCAAGGAAAGTGTCAGGACCCATCTAGTCATTCTGTCTCATGATTTTGTAGATGGGCTTTGGAAACTTTGGTATTCTCAGACTGGGTAGAAATGCAGAGCTAGCCATGACTCTTGTAGCCCAGCTGAGGTTCGCTTTTAAAAAGTCCTTATTAGCAACCTTTACAATTTTATGACTGCAAAATGTTCAGTCCTGCAGAGGATCCTAAATCTCCTCATGCTATCAGTGACAAATGGGTACAGATTACACATAGCCCAAATGCTGAGTGATTTCACCAACCCAGTGGGAAAGATTCTTCTCTTAATTGCAAAGGAACAAGTAGGGAATTGCTCTAGTGACGTGAATAGAGTAATTTTGGATATGCACCAATACAGGAGAGAACACAATCTGGCGCCGTGAATGCTGCCAACAAAAGCCAGGTTGTGTTATCCCATGATTTGACTGTGGCAGTTCAGTCTCACTGAAATGATGCCTGACCCAGCTCCCGCGGAAGTTAACATGAGCCTTTGCACTGATTAAAATGCTTTTCAGTAGACCCTCTTGGCAGCCAGATCAGATTTCGGATCAAGGCCTCCCTTACCTGCTTTGACTGAAACTCACGTCCTCGATGGCGATGCCATCTTATCTCAAGACTGGGCCCTTCTTGACTGGAGGGGGTCGGATCAAGTGAACTTCTGCAGGCTGCTCAGACCTGAAATAGTCTCTGTTTCTCTATAACTTGGTAACAAATAGGGCTGTGGGAGACACAGCAACACTCTCATCCATGAGCCCAACCTGTACTTTCAAAGGAAGAAAGACTCCTGAGCAAGTGTCCTTGGGAAATTTAGGCATTATTTAACTACAGCATTAGCATACCTGTTCTTACTACCTTATGATGCTCTCATCATGTTACAACATAGATCAGGACAAGCCCCAAGCCCCAGAGATTTATCTTCTCTAAAGGAATGTTCTGAAGATTTTAGCGCAGTCAACACTGGAGCTTAGCTGGGATTTAGGAGGAGTGACTTTTTCTATTTGATTTGTAGGGTTTGTGTTTCTCCTGCCTCACTACAAATTTCCAGAATTTGGAGTGATAGGGTTTCATTTAAATGGTTTAAACTCCCTAGGAAAAAATCAAACACATTCAATTTTTCATCTAGAAAATATCTCAGATGACACAATTTTGGAGTTACGTGCAAGTGAGACAAGACTGCTGAAAAATATAGTTTCTACAGTATCTGCCCATTCACCAAGGTTTGTGCCCAGCAAAGTTTGCTTTAAATATTGCCTTTCAGGGCTTCTGGGCTTTGCAGTTTGTTTTTTGCGTGAGTTTTTGTACATTGAAAAAAGCGATCTTTTTTTCACATGGAACTTTGGAACAAGGATGGGGATGTGGTAGCAAGATTAAATAAGTGTGTGTAAATGAATACCTACTAAAAATCAGAATGGAGACAAAAATAGAGTCTCTCTAGAGCTGGCCTTTCTGCCAGATTCCTCTGTACAGTGTGGATTATGGAAAGATTGATGATCTCCCTGCCTGACCACTGAACCATATCTTTCTTCTTCCTTATTGCTTTTGACCAGATGAATAGCTTAGGAATTGCTGATGATGTACCCTTCACTGAGCAGATTATACACTTACAAAAGGCAGGCTCATCTCTATCCACTACCTCTCCCTCCTCCCAGGATTCAGTGTCCCTGTCCTAGTTTGGATAGGCTTTCTGTAAAATCATGTTACGGTTTGGAGAGTGCAGTTCTCTGATATCAAAGAAGTCAAATGAGGGCAAGTTATCTTCTCCCTTTCCTCTTGAAAATCCAAGCACGAGTTGCACATTTAGGAAGAAAGAATTAGCTCAGAACCCTCCAGATTAGAGTTGAGAAATGACTAAATTAGAAAAATAAAAGACCCATAGCAGTTGTTACATAAGTGGAGGATGAGTTATCCATAATTAATGGGGAACTAGTTCAAATCTTGCCATAATTGCCATATTCTTACTAAAGATGACATGTGGTCAAAAGCATGAGCATTTTGGCAGCCAGTTTGGTACCACAGTAAAACAAACTTATAGCATGCAGGTCTGATGATATTTGGTATGATTATGCTTTTAAACTGGCAATGTTCTGCACCCTAGTTGTAATCAAAAGATCCAGGGCCTGAGATTACTATAATTTTGTAGAGTAAAATCCTGGGCAAAATTGTATTTAATCCGATAGAGCCCACTACTGAAATCCTTAGATGGTGAAACGACTCATTGACGTCACTGGAGTTTTGCCTGAATAAGAATTTAAGAATAAGGCCCTGAGGGATTAGCTGTGCTCTTCTCTACTTACTCATTAAGTAAATCCTATGCAGCTTCTGATGAATATAAAATAGTGTAAATGGAAAGATGTGTCTCATATAAAGCGAAAAAGGATTTGCTGTATTTATTGCAGACACCTTAATTTAGGCTACTTTTTACATTTTTTTTTTCCTTCAGAATAATACTCTCTATAGAATAACAGAAACAAGAACATCTGTGATCTGGATGTGGTAACCAATATGACAGAAAATCTCTCAGGGGCTGTTGTTTTCAACCTTTTTTGATGTGGAGACCCCTAGAAAACTTCCAAGGGATGTGCAGACCTCCTTCTAAGGAATTTAAGCAGCCTGCCAGTAGAGAGAGTTTTCTTCATTATTGTTCATGGACCTCTTGAAAATAGCCCACCCACAGACATTTGATTTAAAGTCAGTGCTGTAAGAGGTTGGCTTTTATCAGAGAGGCAACATTTGAGGGTGGAACATATGGATCCCAAGCAAACTCCGGGGTCTTCAACACCTGTTGTGCCCCCTTCTTGCTCCAAAATGATGTAGGAATTGTCCTGCTGGATAAGAACCACCATCCCTGACATCTCTCCTTCCTGCCCGATTGCTCTCAAACTGAACAACATGGACAACAGGAGGAGAATGCCATGCTGCTGGGAAAGTGGTCTTTCTTGATTTCCCCCTCAGCTCTACAAATAAACTTGCAATTTGCTAGCAGCCAGAGGAGGGTAAATTTTCTAATTTCCCCAGGTGTAATGGCTTTTTTCAGAGGCAGTTTCCAGCCATCCTGAAGGAGATGGTAAAAGTGTAAAGCCGAAAGAGTGACTTTTACTCTGGACTATAGGACATGCCCACACTAGATCACGTCTAGAGGGCTTGAATTCATGGGGAGCTCTGTCCCCACTGATCCTGGAAAGTGGACTTCTAGTTCCCTAGGTCAGCTTCCTAAAATCACTCCAGGCTGGTACATGCTGTAGTATTTATCCTAACAGGTACCAGCGCCCCTGCCCCTGCCTGTCACCTGACAGCACAATGTCACTCTACCTTGACATTACTTGACTTTGCCTTGTGGAAGACACCAAAAAGCCATTGGCGTACCAGAAGCACTCAACAGCAACTGCATTTCTTTGGTACAGTGTGAAATTCACTGCCCCTGTTCTCCAGTGCCACAGACCTTCCCATTCTACAGCACGTCAAGATGCTGCCTGGTGCCTTCAAATAGCAAGACATCCTCTGATTCTGTCGACTGCTGTGGCCTAGGTGTGAAGGTGCTACCCATACTCCCTCATTGATGGCAGGAACGGGGACACCTCAGCTACCCATCCTGGAGCTTGGCCAGAGGCAGGCAGGAGAGGGATGGATAAGTCTCAAGGCACCCCTTCCAGAATTAATGCTTTGATTAATCACATTGAAATTAATCTAAGATGTGAATTAATGCATACTAGGCCAGGCCTATAGGGAGTATTGGTCTTTACTGGTGAATACTTTCTAGTATCTCTCATCTTGTTTGGGACAATTCCTTTCTCAGCCTCTCAAAGAAAGCCATAAACAGGAGACTAACCCAGAAAGTTATCTCCTTCAGTGACTAAGTATTTTTTCATATTAGGGCTCCTTTTTTGAAGGCAGAAAATGTAGCCAACCTTACTGTGTCCCAGCAAGCACAGACGCTCTGTTTGTTGTGTCATGAAAATGAACAACACATTTTCAACGTTAAATAAACATTTATCCAAAGGTTCAGCATGACTGCTTAAAGCTTGAGTAAATCAATCACTGTAGGTTAACCTTTGCTCACAACACTAATTTTCCTTTCTGAATGCACTGTAACCATCAGATCTAAGAGTTACATGGTTTTTCAACATGCCACTGTCAGGAGAAGTACTTAGTGGAGGAATCTGGCATGGTAAATGCTTTTCCACCCAATGCTCTGTGGAGCTCAAGAAGTTTATGGGTTGCTGTGCTGTATCTTAAGGACATTAAGGATATGGTTTCAGCTACAATCCATCTGGAAAAATATAATGAATGTGAAACTATTGAGAGTTTAGAAGAAGTTAGTGTTCCCTGGCACATGCATATCAGCGCAGTACAATTACACAGTTACAAGCATGCTCTCCTTCTAAATGGGCTCAGTGCAACAGATCCTAACATGTCATACCAAGGTGTTTGTGTTACAAAGGGTTATTGTGCTGTGGTTTAGCCAAAGGAGATGAGAATAAGAAGATACAAGAAAACATTTGCAAGGAATTTAGGCCATGCTAAACAATGGCTGCTCTCTGCCCTGACGGAGCAAATAGCTTTGTACCTGCAAAGCTCCAATTAATTTGGATAACTAGAAGAGTTATCTAGCTTAACTGAATACTAAAATGGAAATCTGAGACGAGCAAGGTGTCTTGTCCACTGCAAGGCAGCATATTTTCTTTCTTCCCCCTGCAGGTTAGCCTGGATGGACATTTCACTCTGTCTGCATGTCTAAAACAGGCATCAGCACTGTATAAAGTAAAGACAGGAAAAACACATGGAGCAAGAAGAGAAGTGGAGTGCTTTCAGTGGTGGGAGGCTATTTTTAGAGTGGGGTAGATGATACAGCGGAGGTGAACAAGGTGGGATCCTTTTCACCACATCTGGCTGAGCCAGCTAATGCTTGTTCCAGAGGGACTCTTATAGGATCTTCTCACTTCCCTGGAAATTCTTTTTTCTCCTCCTGTAAAATCCAAGAGTACTTTTAGTTTGGATGAAAACCAGAGTGTGACAGGAGCTGGGACTATGGGGAATGCACCTTATGTGTCCTGGCTACCTTTTGGACAGCTGGAAATGCTCCCCAGTTTTCCTTGACTAAATATCTCAGTTCTTCCTTCTGTGGAGATTTTCAGTGACAGCTAAAGGTAAAAATCTTAGCAATGTTTAAGCCATGTACAGTCATGGGATCTGCTTTCTGTGTCTCAACTCAACTGGACTGCAAGCATTTCCCATCAGAGGTTGAGAATGCTGCAGAGATCTGCAGACAGGAGCTGTGGCACAGGTCATGAAACAAGTGGTCCCATTTCTCCCCTGTCATTCCCTGAGAGAGCTGCTGCAGCTCCAGCACAGTGTATCCCAGTCACCAGGGTGTCAAGGAGAGTATGAACTTTGCAGAAACACATGAATGTGGCCTGTCCAGGAAATGTTCCATCTCTTTCACTCTTTAAAGCCAAAGAGGAGCTGTGCTTGAAGGAAAGCTGCAGTCAGACACCAGTTTTGTGGCTTATTGCAGAGATACCTGGGAATCTGCAGACAGTAATTGCAGAAGGTTGTACTAGGTAGGCTTACAGTTCCCCCCTGCCTCTGAGGATTCCTGAAGCCCCAGTGAACTGATCTTCCCATATGGCAGCTGTCGCCTTTCTTTACTCTGCCAGACCCAGGAGTCTCTTTCAGCAGTGCTGTTCTCTAAGATACAAGGTGAATCTTGCTTCTACATACAGCCAAAGCTAAAACCTCTGGAAATACCTTTCTTTCTCTTGCCCATGTCAGGACTATTGTTTGCTTCCACCTTTGCAGGTCTCTAGGGATGATTCAGCTATTTCCTAGAAATGTGTAAGCCGGCTTAAATGTATGGCTTGAAGATGGAGAGGCACCTAAGGAGTCTCTATTAGTGTCTTTTACTCTGTGTTCCCACTTACTTGAGGCCCTTCTGTCCACCTGCTGTGTAGAGATCCCATTTACAGGGCCACTCATTTACAGGCCAGACACTTGTATGGACTCCTAAAGGGACAGGCCACTCTGTCACAGCCTCTCTGAAGCACGATCATCAAGCATAAAATGTGCAATAATGCACTTCTGTATTATTTGCAAACTCTGTAAACAGCAGGTTTCTGTGTCAATGTGGGGCACACTCTGTATCTCCTCACAGCTTTATCTGGAAATTCAATTCCTTCATGTCTGCAGGCCCTATGAATTAGTCCACATGTAACTTTCATGGCTAAGTGAAACCATGAGAAGACTTGTCAAATCCCAAGATATTCCAGCCTGCTCCCAGAGGACTTGCAAGGGAATATGTGATGCATGTGCAACCTGCAAGGTGATACTGGGGATGTAAAGAGAAGCCAGAAAACCCTGTGAGAGTAATTTAATGGTTTCCAGTCTGGACATCAAACTGCTTCAGGCTATAAATACATCTACTGGAAAAGCATGTAGGTGGGTAAGATGCCGGCCTCACCTGTAGTTGTTTTTGGGACACCCTGGATGTGGATGTTGGGATCCTCACAACCCAGAAATTGTAGCTGCCCACTGGAGGCCATGCTGGAAAATCATTGAGCTCTGCCACAGCACTTTCCCTTTTCTCCACCTCTAAGTAATATCCACCAACCCATGCTGCTGCAAAACTGCTATGGCTGTGGTAATCTTCTGCTTAAAGAGCTAAGTGATTTTCTCTATTTTTTGAGGTAAACCACTAACCCAAGTCAATTGTGTACAGTGTTACTGGTTTGAGCCTCACCCTAGAGAAGCTTCATACAGCAATCAGAGAGGTGTTAATACACACTGTCCCTTCCACTAGTAATGGCAAAATGGGCTGTGGTGGGTGACATGGGAGCTCCTGTCACTGTGCCATGCTCACTCTGTGGGCACATTGCTGTCTGCGGGCAGGGGTACAGCTACACCCCCTTCAATGAATGCCCTGCATGGACAAATCCAGCAGAGATTTTCCTTTAAAAATAGCCACTAGAGAAGGGGATTGGCCTTGAAGGTACTACTTAGCTTCAATCAAGAAAGCATGATTTAGACTCATCCCTTTGAAAGGAAAACTGCAAACAAATGGTTGTTTTCTCCAGCCACACAGCAACAATCTGTTTGAAGTAATTTGCCTGCGAGGCAGAACATATAAAAGATACACCCCTGTTACAACCAGCTGCAGCTTGCTGGAGAAAAAACACTCTGGAAGCACTGGATCCCTGCTTCAGAGTGACTCACTGTTTACCCTTCATTATGATGCAGGTTTGGTTCATTAATTGCCCAACTACTATGTCACTAATTAGAGAATCGCAACTGACTGGGACAGGAGATGTTCACAACAGCTTGGTGGGGTGGAGAGAGTGACAAACAGGCCAAAGACTAGACGTGACCGAGTTTTAGAAGGGCAGGAGAGTTGGAAGAACCAGGAACAAATATTTCTTGTCTGGGGCTCTTTCCCCCAGCTGCCACAAAAAGAAACAACTTTTTCTTGCTAGGCTGTGGGCTGCAGAGGCAATGTTTTGCCATAGCTGGCTTATTCTGTGCCTGTTGGTGATATGGGCAAGGAAAAAAGGTGGACAAACAATTGCATGCCTTTAAAGCTAAAGAATTAAGTCTCATACAAAAAGCAGCGAAGAGAATTAATGTCCTCCTTAGGCTAAGTGACAATGCTGCATGCTGGACTAGTAGGGCATAGCACATGAGCAAGTTCCCTGGAGGAAAATCTGTTCTGTGATTTTATAGCACTTCGATTCATCTACCATAAATAAGTGTGCTCTTTGCCCTCAGTAGACATAAGGTCTAATAGTATGCTCTCAGGCAAAGACAGCCAAGTGTCTAACACACAGTGGGTTCTTTGCTTTTTGCTTGTTCTAAAATGAGTGCAGACACTAATTACTCTAATAAAATGGCAAAAAAAAGCACACACAATGGATGTCCATAGCATGTACAATTAGCAAAGCTGCTAGTGGAGTAGTCTAAACTACTCACACTGAAATACCCATGAAAAGAAAGCAGTTCAACTTGGAAAGAAACTGCTTGGACGTAAGAACTTGAGGAAGTTGAAAGAGCAGGCATCAAAATGTCAGTCCTTCATGTTTGCAATTAGCAACTGAACATATGGGGGAGTGGGAGGACTCACTGCTTGCTCAGAGTGGAGCATCTGTTACACGAGAGGCGCAGCAGTGCCAAGCTTCCCGAGTCCGAGGCACACAAACCTCCTTGCGAAGCAGATGCACAACCACGTGTCTTGCCTTCATGTCCCATCCTCACTATTGTGCGGAGCCATGGCACTTAAAAGTGGCTGGTTACACACTGCTAGATGGAAGTGGGACTTGTCATGGTCAGCATTTGATGAGAGAGTTGTCCCAGATGCCAACACGTCTCTTGCCTGTTTTTTTCAATCAAGGTACTTGGTATCAATATCCATCAACAAAGCACTGGAGCATCCTTAGAAATGAAAACCATTTTATAAGCAGGAACCCCCTGCGTTTGCTTTTTCCTTTTTCAATGCATCACTCTACTTCACATGTTTTGCAGGGGAACCAGCTGTGTCCTGCTTTCACTAAGCCCTTGGCTCTTGGTATTCACTGGAAACATTTTCTAGCTGTGAGATGAAAGGTAAAAGATTTAAAATTACATAGTGGACAGTAGACCTCTGAAACAGTTTATTCACAGTGAATCTGACACACTCCCTGCTAAATACCACAGGCTGTAAGAAAACCCTTGAACATAGCTACCTGGCAACTTTTTTTGGAAAATGTAAAAATGGTCCACCTGAGGATTTGAAATCTTTTGGCTGTGTTCCCTGGCAATGGGCAAAGTCCGCTTTTGATCAGAGGGTCCCAGAATGTTTCGACTCATCAAGCCCAGTTATACGCAGCCCTGGGACTCAGCAAAGGAAGAACTGGGCAGCAGTCATTGCCCAGTCCTGTGGGTAACCTTTCTGGTAACTAGCAGTCTGGCACGATTACTTACCAAGCCATGTGGCAGCTGCATAGGGTCATCCTGCTTAGGGATCCATGCCCTTTCATCCATGTATTGTCTTTTTACAAGTGCTTCACTCTCAGAATTGTAAATTCCTTGCACCCCATCAAGAAAGCACTCCTCCTTTTCCTCATCTCCCTCCCTCCTCCCATTTGGTGGTTTTCTCTCTCTATGGTTTCTATTGCTTCAGCTGCTCAGATCAAGAATGGTAATATTTTCACCACAGCTAAATAAAATACACCCCATCCACTCATTGCCACAACTTGCCTTTAAACTAGCTGGAGCCAAAAAACATTCCGACAGGTAAAATATTAATTTGCTGTGGGCTCAAATGAGCCTTGGAGCAGTGTAATGCTCTATGAAATTGCACAGGACAGAGCAAGTATTGTCTGCAGCTGAAGTCATTAGTCTAATATAAAAAGTTGGAGGTGGGCCCATTGGAAATTGCAGGTCCAGGTTGTGACTGCATGCTCCTCTCCCAGGCTCACCACAACGCCTCCCAATAGTCCGGGGTGCTTCAGATCCCGAGGTGCTTAAAATTCAAACTCAAATTTCCCTGAAGTTCAAGGTATCTAAATTCAATGGCCAAATGGAAAAAAAGCTCCAAAGTGCTGTTTCCATTGCTTGGTCCTGAGCCCAGCATGTGGTTCGGAGACGCATATGTGTAACTTTGCTTTTGCTGTGAAAACCTCAGCTCCACTCAGCAGCAATCCTTTGCTCCAGAAGGCATGCTAGTCCTTCTCTGTTCTGCTCAAGTCTGGTTCAAGGCATCTTCACTCTTGGCAGGATGTAAAAAATCAACCAGAATTCTTTGGAGCTATGGAAGGAAGAAAAGGAGGTGCGACACCTGACCCGTTCAATACAGCCTTGCAGAAGCAAGCGTTTGACAGCATAATCTGGCCCTTTGGCTCTATAATCTAAGTTGACAACAGGGATTGCTGTTACAAAAGAGAATACTGAAACCACGTTTTCCCAGATTGTGGAGATTAATCTGGTTGCAGGAGATCCCATTTCCGCAGTGACAGTAGACAGCTCCCCACCTCCTGCCCACGGCACCTCTCACTTGCAGGTCACCAGCTGGGATTTGGAAGAGAGGGGGTTGCTCAGCATAGTGAGGCATCCTGAAACTTGAAAGATTAATGACCTACAGGTCAGTTTCGCCCTGCCTGCAGATGCAGAAGTGGATGTAGGGGTGGGAGGCCCTCAGTCTCACCCTGACTTTGGCAGAGCCTTACATTTTGAGGGGAGAGCTGCAGGGCACAAGCTTGAGTGAAGCTCAGGAGGTTCCACATAACTTCATCCCAATCTGCATGCCCCCTGGGAAGGGCCTGCTATGACAGGTGGCAAATGGTGGTTTCCAATGACTTTTTGTGGCTGCCATTAGCTGGTTATACTACAGCAAAAAAGCTCCCTTCAGTTTGGTGCAATGAACTGGGCCAAAGCAGAGAGCCAGTGATTGACTCCGGGAAGGAAGGATGGGGAGGTAACCCAAAACACCACATTTAGCAGCCACTGATGGTGCTGCCCCCAGGTGCTTCCCTGCAGTGCTGATGGTAAGGAGCACCCTTATTCTGGAAGCTGCCAGACCTCCATCCCTGGGGCCCAAGCTGCTCTGGGCTTGCCTGCACCTTCTGGGTGTTTCTCAGGTTCATTGTTCATGCTATCACTTTTCCGAGATTTCACAGTGAGGCTCAGGCCAAGCGAGACCAGGAATTTATTTAATTTATTCTAAGGAAGTTTGAGACTGCTTGTCTGATTTAAAATTTGTGAGGCTTCTGAATTACTGATGTGGAAAATGTCTTTCCAGGAATGCTTGCACTGGTCTTGTTAATCACATATTTACACTGGTATGTACAATATAACAGGTTCTCCAGTGTTTTCCCCAGTAGAGCAAAGTGACTGTTTTGACACTGGACTATTTTGCTCACTTGCATTACAAAGCCACAAATAAGATTTCAGTTCCCTGTCACTTGGCAGTGTAGAGAAAATTAAATCACAGCAGTGCCTTAGTTTCTCTTCAGAGTAGAATAAGAAACAAACATAAAGAGATATGATGGCTTGCTCAAAGCTACCTGAGCCATCAATAGAAGATGAGAAACCCAGCCTAGATTTCTTGGCTCTCATCCAGCTGCCTTTCCATGGGACTTTACACTCTTCACTGACAAATATTACCTTTTGTTTGCATGACTTTCAGCTTTAAAATATATGTGAATTGGATCTTGGTTATGTACAAACAAAGACCCCAGACAAGAAAAACCATTAAAGAGGCTAGATATGACTGTGGCAATGAAAATCCCTTACAAATGTAAGTGGAGGTTCAAGTCATCAAAGTAGGCTGTGAAATATAAATTATTTGCTCCAGAAAGAAAAAAGGTTGACCGGCACATTCAAGATTATGAAAGTTTGAAAACGAGAAGCATGAATTCTTTTGCATTACTTTATTTGCTAAGACTGGAAAGGGCAACATTTGATAGGTCACTAAAAGTGAGATCCAACAAAAATGGATTACTTCTTCATACAATCATTATTAAGCCATTCTGAGACACGGAGTGCCAAATTGAGTCAGCCATTGAATCAAATGTTTCATGTGAATTTAAAGAAGAAATGCACAATTTCACTTAAGCTATAATAACTTTTTATGTTGAGATGATAACTAGGGCCAGTCAAATTTAATTATGCAGGATATAGGAGTATATAAGTTGATATATAAGTATATAAGTTGAAGCACTGGGAAGGTATAACAACCCTTCATACCTTCTCTGTCAGTTTGATTGGATGGAGGGAATATATTTCCCATGATGAGCTGCACTACACTTATCCTGAATTTCTTCAGTAGTGGTAGGTGAAATGTGGGTGACTTGATGGCTCTTGAGCAAGTGAGAGTCAGCACGTCACGTTGCTCTGGTGAGTGAGAAATGCTTGGCCAATGCACTATTGGTAGTGGACTGTCAACATGGTAGGACAGGTGGGACATACTCAGAGAGCTCCTCACTTTCACACCAACTTGCAGGTGATGTTTTCCTTTGATGTCACATGCCCCTGACCCAGGTATGTTTGGGCTAATGAAGCAATATTCCTATTGACCGCTTGAGGCTTCATCCAGGTCCAAGTCCAAGATAAAAAAAAGTAAAGATAAATTTATCTTTCCCCTCATGTATTAAGGCATTAGGGAGGACCAAAGCACAAGCAAATAACTGAAACAGCTCTTATCTGCTGTAAAAGGATTTTTTTCATGTAATAAAACTACTGTGCATCTGAAGACTTTTACAAACAGTTTTGCATAGCACAATATATGGTAAACCCCACGCAGACCTCTCCTATATATGATTATAGGATGCTGTTAGCTCCTCTAGCACAAAACCAAGATCTCAACTGAAAACGAGTGACAGCCTGCAGCTTTAAATATCAGCTTTGGAGGGCAGATATTTCAGCACAGCAGATGCCTTTGTCTTGTGAAATTCCCACACACAGGAGATGCTTGGATTCATGTATGCTTAACTGCTCCATCTTTCAGCACTTCCTTTCCCTCGAGTGAGGGAAAGTTAAGGAAGGCTCCACTTCCAGCAAGGATGCAAATGCTGGTTTGAATTACGAAAAGGAAAATGAAGGACTCTCCCTGGGCAGTCTGACATGTGTTATAAATTCCTTAGTTGTAGGCATAGTCTTGGGTCTTCCTCCAGCAAATAAACAAAACAAAGGGTTCAAAATGCTTTAGCAACACAAAGAACCCAGTTTAACTCTCAAACCTTGAGCAATCTTTCCTCCCACTCCCAAAAACCCCCAAACAACAGTAGGCAACAGGCCTTCAAAGCTTCTACTGTAGTTACACTTCTCAGTGTAGCAGAGGTCTGGCCGGCAGTGACTTACTTTTTTAAAACAGGCAAGAAGAAAGCATGGAGGAGCTAGGACAAACCATAATACACATAAGCTGAAAGCTGCTGGGGAAGCAGGACGAATTAAAGAATGAAGGGTTTCTCGGTACTAGCTATTTCTTTCTGATTTGGTCCCATTGCTGCACAGAGAGATTAGGTTGGCTGTATGGCTTGTCTAATCCCAGGCAGCTCCCTTTGCTCATTCACCAAGCCAGACTTGAAAAGGTTAGGGAAACACCTGGGCTTTGACATAGTCTACTGCAAGAAGGAAGATATTATCAGGGTATTATCCTTGCCTTTTTGAAGTATGGAGGGATACACATGGAGGAAGATTGTGCCTCATAGATTAATTTAAGATGGCTAAGAATTAAGAGTGAATGCAAAAAAAAGAGAGAGGAAAAATGACAGGACCCAATAATCTTTCAAAACTGGTAGTTAAAAATCAAGAAATACAGAATCAAAGGGAATTTGAACTGCCCTACCCAGCAACCAGGAATATAAGCCTGACCAGTAATACAAAAATAGCATCTTCTTATAAAATGAAAAATCTGTGCTAAGCCACAGAGCTTCAAAGTATCATCTGGTTCCTCTGTTAAAGTATCATCCTCCTCTGCCAGACACATTACTGCTACTGTCCTTCCAAACAGAAAAAGAGAAGGAGAAAACTGCTCAAACATGAAGAAATAAACTCACTACAAAAATTACAGAATCTATAGTAATTACAGATACAGTTGTGGAAAGGGATTCTTAGAGGGGAGGTTTGTAGTGCTTCTTCCAAATGACTCACACCTGTCAGTGTCATGAAAATTACACCCTTGGAAGATGTCATCTTCTAGCACTCAAGGTGGAATGATTTTATAGCATGAATCAAAAAGATAAAAGTATGTGGGTATGTGTGAGCACAGGACCGGTGTTCCCCAGCTGTGCCCTGGTGGAGGGAAGAGGGCAATTTGCCACTGCCCCTGGATTTGGGAGATTAGAAGGTCCATCAGCTTACTCATGTACTTACAATACACAGAAAGCAAGGTTTCATAGAAAGGGTTTTGACTTTTGCAGTTGTCTTCCTGGAACCTCCATATCTACTCTGGTGATGGATGGATTAAATCTTGAGTGGTCTGGACGTATGAGCTAGCGTAGGTATGGCACCAGGTTTTTAAGTTTAGGTGCTTAGTTGGACTCAGGTGCCTTGCAGGCAGGAGCCAGAAATATCATAGGGATCATATCCTTATAATTCTTGTAGACAGTGCAAACACGTGTGGGGGCTGCGGTCAGAACTTTGTGCACTGACTGCCAGTCAGTGATGGCAAGGTGAGAAATTCCAGCAAAGATCAACAGAGAATTTATCTGAGACCTACAGTCACTGAGGCATGATGATTGTGCACTGAGCTGCTTGGAAGTACCTCAAGTGGTCACAAAAGTGTCACTGGACAATACTTGCTGCTTCTGACAAAACTGTTCTTTTGGCTTTGTCTCCTGTAGCAGCTTGTCTTCCTACTGGATATCAGGTGTAAATACCCTCTGCCAGGTCCTGAATCTCAGCCAAAGGGTTGGGTTCAACACCTGAGAGTGCACACATGTCCTACCTGGGAATCTACATTCTGCTTTCAAGCAATAAGTTTAAAAAAAATTGGCTAATTAAACATTGCTTCATTGGGTGAAGACAGAAAAGAACAAAACAGCCTGGAAGACAACACTACCAACAACCCCTCAACTGTAAACACAGGGACGAAGGCAGCCCCCCACGATGGTCCTCTCAAGTCCCTCATGCTTCTAGGCCATGGAGGGGACAAGTGTTGAGGCCATCTCGCTCATCCCTGCATAAGCAGCCAGGCAGAAGCTGAAGCTGTTGGTTGTCTTGGAAGAGCTGAGCTGCCCTTTCAACTACTGCTCCTGCTAACAGCCCTACCCATCTCATCTTCCCTTCACTGGGTTTAAGCTACTCAGTAGATGACAGCTGCATGGGGACCGCTTGAAGTCTTCTTCTTGCATGAAGACATTTCTCAGAGAGCTTCCTCTCCTCCCAGTGCCAGACCTTCAGGGCCTCAAGGTTACAAGCTGCATTGCTACATTAGGGACACTTGGGTTTGTTGGATGCCTTTGGGTTGACTAAGACTTTTCACATCCCTATGTTATCTTTTCCAGCTCTTTCAACTTCAACGTGTCTATTTGCATGGGTTTCTCTCTGAAATGTAAACACCCCATGTATTGTACATGGTGCAATGGAAACAAAATAATTTTAGGTATTTCTGCTGAGTCCGTCCACGTCTCCTCACTACCCTTCTGTCTTCTGCCTCCTAGTTGTTCGTCAGGAGAATCTGCTCTTCTTCCTCTTTAGACCTCAGCACCAGCCTTATATAGCAAACTAATAGAAACTGTATATTCTTAAAGGCTATAAAACATAGTGGTTGTCTGAGAGACCTTGTATTAAAAACATGTTTTTACAGCTTACTTAACTTGTAGGTTACTTATTTTTATAAGATATGTAACAGGTGCTTAAAAATACACAAACAGTCAACAAAACCACTTTGCTTATATGAATCAGCATTTGGAAAGTCAACAGAAAAAATAGGCCTAGAAACTCAGTGAGTCCCTTTCTCCCACCCATTTTCACCCCTCTGCACTCTCTCCCTGCACACTTCATTATTATGTCACTTCTAAACCCATTGGAATGGGATTGCTGATGCTGTGTTTGCTCACAGACCTCAAACTCTCTAAGCATCTCTAGTGCTCTGTGAAGGTCTGTGTTAAAAGCTTTTTAAAAGTATGACTAGAGTAGATCTACCACTTTAATCCTGTTGGCTCTCTGGCTTTGCAATATAAGCATCTGAGCTTTGAGTTAGATGGAATTATGGCATTAAGAAAAACACAAGTAAAATTAATGACCGGACAATGGTCTACCTAAAGGAATATATTTATTCCTTACAACCTTCATGCTTAAACTGTAATATAAGCATTTATTTTTTCATGATAAGATCAGTCGATAGTTCAAACATACCAAAATTAGACCTCACAGAGAGGGGTACTCAAGCTCCTTACTTGGTGTGACCCGTGAATACATTATTTTCTGAGTCCTAAAGCTACTGTAGTCTTTTTTACACATTTTTAATTAGGTTTTTTTCAAGCTCATTTGTGTGTGGAACAGGAAAGGAGGGAGCAAAAGGAAAAGTTAATGATAGACCAAGAGAGGGGGGGAGAGAGAGATAATCATCCGTATTACTACAGCTTATGCAATTTCCAGATGTTTGTTAATGAAAGGAACATAGAAGTGATGAAATTAAGATGAAAACTTAAATAAAAATAATCTAAAACCAAGTTCACATTTGTGTAAAGTTTGCTGCAGCTCAGAAACCCTTTGTGTGAACCTGGACTGATTTATGATTTCACATCGAAACCACGCCAGCCAGGGGATTTTGCATGGTTAGGTTGTGAGACAAGATGATTCTCACTACTTCCAGGGTTTATTCAATTCCCAGAAGACAAAAGAAAAGCCAGAGGGTACAAGCCTGCATGAACTGACATAAAAGAGAAAACAGCAAATCTCTGAAAAGCACAAGGGCCAAGTTTTAACATAGCTCCAGTTGTAAACTAGGAATTTCCACATACTCTTTCCACACTAGTGATTCCTTTGAAATTGCACCCTCTTCCCCTTCCAGTCCGGAATGCCTAAAGATACATGCATCTTGGCTCTTCTGTAACTACATAGCTTGGCCCTCAACCCTCATCTGCAATGCTACATTAAAGTTCCCAGGAATCCTTAGCCAGGCACAGATTTGGGGCAGAGGAAGAAACCAAGGAAGTCAGCGCAATGCTCCAGGTCATGTAAGGCAGTAGTGATCGTGCAGCTGCACAGCTCCCTCCACGCTCACCATGGCTGCCTTGGCTTGCGCGAGGCTATTTTTAAATCACAGTATGCCATTTCCTCATGCTTTTCATTCTTCTATCTTGCCATTGCTTAGAAATGTTATTCTCATTTATTTAAATGGCTGGAATACCAAGCAGTCACGATTTCCTTTCTAATCTCTGTTGACTGCAGACTGCTATTTCTCAGTTATACTTACCCATTTCAACACGCAGAATGTACTCATATATGTATATGATATATATAGTGCCCTCTGACACTGGTTCATCTGCTTGGTTTATTGAAACAGTGTCCAGGCAATGCCAAACTGTCCTGAGAGTCCCACAGATGCTATTTCACAACATTATTTGACATATATTTCTCTCACTGTAATTATTCATTACAGCTTCAAATCTACACAGGGAGGACAGCAGTTACCAAATTGAAGGTCCTACACCCATACATGTCTCTGACAGTCTCATCTCCTCTGTGGAAGAGAACTACAGGTTTTACTCAAAATAGTGGCCCATTTTGGTATCAAAGTGACTGACAGTGAAAATAAGAAACCCACAAGTACCCCACTGCTACTAAAAGTCACTAAATATCTCTGAAATATGGTCTTCTCTTTGCAGCTACATTTTTTCCTCCTTGGGATCTGTATTTGAATAGCTCATCTTATGACAATCTCTGGGAAATAATACAACTAGAACTGTACCTAAATGTTTCTGAACTGACAGACACAAGCTACCTCTGAGTCAGATGTAAATGGCCAGAAAAAAGAAGGATGTGTCCCTAGTGCTTGCAAACAGTGAAGACCAGAGCCCTGTAACTCCTGCTATGGCTGCCACAGCCACTGCTGGTTTCCAAACCAGTGAGGGTTTGGGAAGCTGTCTCCCATGCAATTCCTCCTACTCAAAAATCATCATTATTAGCAATTGTCTCTCAGAAAGTGAAATGGTTCTTGCCTGAATTGGGTCATATGCGTCTCTGTTTTCAACAGGAGATTCTTCATGTAATCTTCTGGAAATGTGGTTAGCCTCTAGCTTTTTTGCCGCTAGCAGCTGCTCGGCAACCAGTATTGCCCTGTCCTCAGCTGGTGCAGGGCAGCATAACTCCTTCACAGTAATGGGGGTTGAACTGCATTGTGCTATGGAGGATGCCACACCATGGGACAGTGCTTGCTCTGCAAAGAACCTTGGAGCCACATGGGCTCTCAGCTGCTCTACTTCCAACTTTTCTCACCATGGTACTCACCTGTCCAAGGCCTCTTTACATTTTTGTAAAAAATTTATTTACTGGCTGCGACATAATGGAAGATTGCATTGCATTGCATACCCGAGTTTTTCTTCTGTTGCTGACCAACCAAAAATGCATCCCATTGTGATTCGGATCTGTATCATCCATCTGCCAGTATTTTAGATTAAAAAATGTGCTGTCATGGAGCGTGTCGGTCCATGTGCTGAAAGCACAGAATTACCACAGCAGCTCTGGCCACTGTTAGGAGCTTCCAAGCCAAGTCTGAAGTCAGGATATTTTATTTTCCAAAAAAAACCCCACCAAAAACCAAACAACAAACTCAAATAAAGAAACTACTGAAGAAAATACCAAAGTGAATTACAGACCATGGCTCTGGGTGATTGATTTGCCCATGCCCACTCCTTGGAAGACATTCACATTGTACAAGGCCTGTGCCACCGGAAGAGCAAATGCTGCAGGGAACCCTGGCGTGGTAATCATAAATCACTTCCTGTTCCTGGGCAATTCAGGAATGGTTCATAATAAGCAGCAGTCAGAAGTTATGAAAGTTTTATCATATTTTAATGAATTAGAGATCTGTTGAAAGGGGTGAGAAAGGAATAAACTCTCTGTGCTTCATTTTTGCAATCAAACTAGTGAGCAGTATCTGGGCTGGCCCTATTAATAAGATAATTTCCAAAGCAATTAGGCTTAAGATGGCATCTTAATCTCTCATTGCTCTGAGGTTTCTCTTAAACTGCCAAAGGAGGCAAAAAAGTAGCACATGATGAGACAAAACTGCCAAATTCTCACCTCCTCGACAACTGTATGTGAAACAAGTTGGCACTTACCTTTAGTCAAACCATTGTATGGGGCTGTTGGAAAAAATTAACATTTTCAATACCTCAGAGTACTTTCTGACACACTTTCTGTTGGCCCCTGTGCTGCTGCCAAACCTGCAGCATTCCTGGCTTGCATCTGACTAAGGACATCTATTTCCAACAGGGAAATTACTTCAGATTGTTCAATGTTGTCAGGAGATTTAGAAATTAAAAGCTAAGCCTGAAATAAGGCTTATCTTACTGCATGCTTCCCCAGCTTGTGCCATATTTCTGAAACAAGTTTAATTCAGGCTTATTTCACTTTTTGTGGGGTTTGGGCTGGAGGAAAAAAGGAGATAGTATATGGAAGCTGGCAGGGTAACAGAGAATGGGAATCCTACCCATCATTTAATCTTCTTTTATATGTGTATGGATTCAAGTGCTTTCAGTACACGTTTGCCCTAATCCTTTAGTTGACATTTGAGAATGGAGAAGAAAGAATGTCTTAGTTAACGTGCTGGTTAATTCACTCCATTTGATCTCTGAATTAGAACGGTGTACTGACTTCTCCATCTCAGCTTCTCAAAGTCTTTTACAGGCCTGAGAGAAGTGCCTAAACAGACTTCGATGTGTGACATCGGGTTTGTGACCCCAGTGCTGGGCTGGTCACTCCACTTCCCTCAGTGCTGTAACCAATGAAGTGCAACACATCCTCCTCAGTGACAACTGCTTTTAGACCTGAAGAGTCTAAAATGATGAGGACTCCTTCTGCAATGTTTTCCTTAATTTTAGATTTTAAAAAAATACATAATTATGTAAAGTCTTGTTCATTTAAGAGCAGTTATTTTCATAGCACTTGCACTTATCACTGAAAAAACCCAAAAGAATAGAAATTACATGGTAAAGATTTTTGTATTAATTTCTTTGATGAGAAGTTACTACTAGACATCTTTACTTCTTGTAGAAGGTTGAATGAAGAATAATTTCCAGGAGATTAAGAAACCTATGCCATCCCATGACTTTCTCATCTGGAATAATCTGTAGAATAACCTCTAAGTAATTATTACTCTAACTATTCCATGGCTGTTGATTCTCTTTCTGAGCTTGTGGAAAACACGCTTTTAAAAGACATTGTGTAAATAATAAAATACATCTGGCATTCTGAGGTAAACTTTATTCCTTTAACACTAAGGAACTTTAAGGTTAAAGATTGCATGTGTGTTTGTAAAGCCCAGTGCTTTTTTTTCAGTACTGTTGTAGTTTATTAATTCTTGCTCATTAGGGGTGACCAGCATCAGTAGTTAAGAAAAAAAATAGTAGGAGATGCAGCCAGACAGCTGAAGCAGAAATTAAATTCTGTCATTCTCACTTCCCTTCACATTTTCTAAATAAAAAAAATACTTCCTTGCACCAGTAACTCTCCCTTGAACATGGTACTACTACTACTATCACACAGGCCAAGCCCAGCTAATGACTTTAAGCAGTTGTGCAACATTGTTTAGAACTATCCTTCTTACCCTTCTCAGCCCTTATGAAAAAGTACTGAGCCATTTCCTAATGGTTTTGGGTACTCTAAGTCAGAAACCTGACAAATACTGTTCAGTGTTAAGAAGCACCAAGCTCCCTCACAAACAGGGTCCCTGCAGGATGCCCAGCTTGAGCACAAAACCAAATGAAAGCTTCAGCAAGGGAAGTAGCTCCTGGGCAGCCAAAGCCAAAGTCCTGGTGGGCTGATTGTACCTCGCAAGAGCAGCACACATGAGTTAGGGCCACCTTCCTTCAGTATCCTCAT
Organism: Mesitornis unicolor; assembly: GCF_000695765.1. Lineage (NCBI taxonomy): Eukaryota > Metazoa > Chordata > Aves > Mesitornithiformes > Mesitornithidae > Mesitornis > Mesitornis unicolor. The sequence goes on from NW_010204090.1 coordinate 109,435, forward strand.
TCAACCCTGCATCACTTTTGTGAGCTCTCACAATTCACTGAGCTTTCCTAGGGGCCTCTTTGTTCCTCCCATTCATCTCCCTTTTTTGTCTTCTCTGACAAAAGCTCCTGCTGTACTTCGCCAGCCTCCTTTGTGTCCAACATTGATTTCAGTGAAAATGCTGCCACTGGAGATCAGGCTGGTTCACTGCCCTGGTCTCCAATCTCCTGCTCTCTGACTCCGCGCTTGCTTGATCACTGAACTTTCCTCTGCGTTTTTGCCCTGAAGACTCGATAGATGGGCATTTCTTCCTTGCCACGTTCCTTTTCCTTCTTGAGTTTCAGAAATGCATATAACTTTAAGCTACTCTCCAATTACAGCTAAATTATTCCCTAAGGCAATTAAGGTGAAACATTAGTTTGAAAGACGTTGCTAGTGTTTCGAATTAACAGCAGCATTTGATACAGTTGTCAGTATTTTTCCATCAAGGGTGCTAACCTCCCCATCCTCTCTGCAAACCCATAAAATTGATCTGGTTCCCATGGAGCTGATGGGAAGAGTCCAGGTGCAGTTTCTCCCAGTGAAGCTGAAATAAAGCCCTTGCAAGACCAAGCCGATTCTCAGAACTCCCTGCTTCATTTATCGATCTCTTTCATTCAGTGCATTGCAACCCAAAAAGCTCTTCCCCCTCCCCCTTTAATCCCCTTTAATCAGTGGTAGATCATGTTTCAGCAGGGCTTTAATGGATTCTTGAGGATAGTTGCGGAGCGCCTCACCCTTACGGCTTGGCGGCTGTGTAATCAGTCTACTGGCTTAAAATCCATCCGATTTCTTGGAATTCTTCTGAGGAGAACTGAAAGGAGCCCGACAGTGACAGAATTACACCACAGCAGGGAAATCTGCTCATACACATGGTATGCGCTACTGGTTTCTCATTCCTCTCTCTACGCGCCTATCAGTGACCGTCCAGTAGATGTGGTGAGAGAAGAGCAGCGCTTATCCACAGGATTTCAAAAAAGGCCTGATTATCCATGTGTGCACAATGTATTTCCAAGGTTAAAAAAACCTTAAGTTGCCCTGTCCTTTGGCATTATTTATACAGCCTTGAGCTCTCATCCCTATTGATGGAGGATAAGGGGAAAGCTTTGGGCAACCTAATTCTCCAAGATACAATCAAGGCCCATATGATCTGTCATTGCTTCAGTAATGCTGGCACCAAGTTAAGCCTAAACTGAATGACAATGATATCTTTGCTCAACTAATGTATTTTTTTGAGGATAACTTCATGCGTGGTTCTTGTGTGTTTATTGCTTGCCTTTTTTTTTAGATATTTAGGTAGATTTTTAAGCAAACGAACATTAACATATTGCTCAATTGTAGGTGTTTTTAGATGAAATTTTTAGAGATTAATGAAGGTATAAGAATATGCAAAATTGTTTTCCAATTATCTGCTCTGAACAAGGAAGTGTGGAAGGATATCTTAAAATGTCCAGGCTGACCATTCAAGTACAGTGGCAGCTACAATGCCTGGAATCCTGAGCTCAAAAAACCACCTCACAGCATTTCCCTAATAAAACTTGTAAAAAGCAACACTCTCTGGGCTTTGTATTTATAGATAAAATCCTTAGAAGTGTTGTAAGCATTCTGTATGCGTTGAGCAGGTATCCTAAACAAACGATTAGGCATAACACATCGCTACCACATTCATAAAGCAGAAACAACCCAACATTCAGCTCTTCCATCTAAAGCGACTTTTGTTCTCCCCAGAAGTCCATGATGAGGCCTCATAGCTCAGTTCACAAGCTGCAGACAAAGGTCCATAAGAGTTTACACAAACAGACCAAGGCACAGAGCAAAGAACCCATAATAAACTGGGAAAGTGAAAAGAGTGTATTGTTTTTCTCAAAAAATATGGCAATTGTTATGTGCACTACAGCCAGGGCCACTCTGAGAGAAACCATTCTCCACAGATGTGCCTGTGGTTTATTCCAAAGGAATTAATCTCCACATCACAAATATTTTCACTACCAGTAAACACCAAGAAAAATAAAAAAATAATAGCTGCGGACAGCAAAATAACTGCTGTATCCAGCTGCAGAACCTGTCACTCCAGGACAAATGAGTCCTCGTGCCTTTCTTTGGGCTTCCTGAGGGTGGGTGACGAGCACACAAAAGGTATGAGGACCAATGCCAGTGGAGTGTTCAGTTTGGAACCTGTTGTCTGTCCTGTCTGCAATAACAGCTCTCAGTCATGAACTGCACTGAGGGCCTGATGCCTAAATCACATCTGGTGAAGGACATACAGTTCTACTGGAAATTGGTCTAAAAGCAACTGCTAGAGATGGAAATACAAATAAAACCATGAGTTTCAGTACTAGACTTTCTTTTAAAGGCTACATGAGCCTGAAGAGAAGTCATGCTTATGTTTAAAACTAAAATTTAATAGGTAATATATCCAGTTTTCTTTGCTGTACAAATATCCAGGTAAGTGCTGACCTTGCTTCTAGCAGAAGGTTCATGGTCAGAGACCTCCTGATGTCCCCTCCAGCTTGAACCCTCCTGTGATCCTATAATTAATTAAATTACATGATAATTGAGAGTTCTTAAATCCAGCATTATTAGTTTGAGTAAGCCTTTATGTCTACTTTAGAAGCATCCAGGTCCGCCTGTCCTGCTTCAAAGTGCACAAATGACTGCTCAGAAGTAGGCTGCACCAACAACAGGTACTGTACAAAGCAGCAATGGAAGAGGTAACACTATTTCTTTTGCTGCATTTGAAGCTGTCAGAGAAGATGATCCTAAACACTCAGATCTTTCAGCCTCTTCCGCAGAAAGTCCACATGCGTTCCTGGTGGTGATATGAAGTTCCTCTCCTCACCACCTTCCCCTTTCATTCCTGAGCCTTTAAATAATAAGCCTTGCAAACTGCACTGCCTGCAGAGCAGGGTGGCTTCCTGCAGACCTAGAACCATGTGCATGCTGCTAATCTTGCTCCATAAGAGGAAGAAAAGCAGAAAAGGAAAATAAAACAAAACAAGAAAGAAGAAACACACTCTCTTCATGAGATTGCCTATGTTTCTGCATCTGATGGCTATCTTTTAGATTAGAGGTCAACCCTAATTTCAAAGCTAGAAAATATCATGGGATGCAAGCCACTGATTCAAGAACAGCCCACAGCTCCTTGCTAAAGCTTTTACTATCTCATTTGGAATAATTCTACTACCAAAATAAAGAAATATGGGGCTTTGAGCAACCTGGCCTAGTTGAAGATGTCCTTGCTTATTGCAAGGGGGTTGGACTAGATGACCTTTAAAGGTCCCTTCTATCCCAAAACATTCTATGAAATACATTTCTCCCAAAGCCCTGAGCTACACCTAGTAAAAGAAATGCATACCCCCTGAAAGAGCACCTCTCTTTTGGATGCAAAGCAGCAGGTTTAATGGGACTCTTTGTTCTAATTCAAAGCACCTGAAGGAGCCCAGCAAGTTGACCTTTGGCTCTACATGGTTGCACTTGTGAGCTGGGACTCTCCTCATTCTGGGTGACCTTGTCAGATTCTCCCAGTCAATGTACCCAAATCAACGGGGCTGCATTGTTCCAGCTGAGCGCCTGACCCACATTGTTTTAACACTATCAACTAGTTGGATCTGCTTAATATTAGAGACTAATAAAATTCATCTGTTTTGGAAATAAAGGTGAGCCAAGAGTTAAATCTGCCATCGGTAAAATAATAAAAAAAGGGGTTAGAGGAAGCCTGAGAATGATTAATGCTGGGCCCATACTAACCAGAAAACAAATACTGTTCAAAGCTACCATCAAGAAGAAGAGATCGACGCCAACATTTTGATGCATGATGTAGAAATAACTCTGTCTGAGAAACGTAATGCTGGAATCAATTTTATCCAATAACACAAACAAAAAAAATCACAACCCAAAGTCTACCCTGGACGTACACATGGGACTCCCATTGATTTCAGTCCTAGCCACACACATGCATCTGAGGGTGGATTTTGGGACCCCAGGTCTTTAATCCATTACCTCTACTAAGCTTAGTGATTACATGCATTAAGGATGAAGGTTGCATAACTGTAACTGAGAACAGAATTTGGCCCATTTATTGCAAGTGCTGTGTCTGAAGTGGGTTTTCTCCTACTAAAGAAACCTAACTTTTTAGGGTTATGAAAAGTCGTAAGTGGCATATCGTAAAAAACTTCCAGTCTACAATATAAAATGTACCCTGGAAAACTACTTAAATGAACAGAATCCGTCTTCCAGAGTCAGGAAATTATTCGTTTTAGCAAGAGAATGAGGAAAGGCTCTTTCATTTTCTTTGACTCTGGTCTGGACTGATGTCTCCACTAGTTTTCTGACTTTCAGGTCCTTTAGTACCATTCTCTTCAACTTGTACTGTCCCTGAAAACATCTGACCCTTTGTTCAAGCATCATATTGCTGCATCTGTTTCTCCCCTCTTTGTTTTGGCTAGCAACACTAAGAGGACAGATAAATAACCAATAAACATGTCAGAAATATGCATCATAAATCATTGGGAAATTGAGGCAATTAGAATGGTCTTGCTGAGTTCTGATACGCGTTAATGACACACTCATCTTTAGGAAAGGCTGCATGCAATTGCAAGTCATTAACCTGAAGTGCATCCCCCATCCCACAGTGTGCTCTGCAGAACTTGACCCGATGCTGCTGACCTTGAGGGAGCATTCTCCAGAGTTCATGGCTCATATACTAAATGTTTAAATCTACCTGGAAAATCAAGCAGATTATGTTTTTCTTAGGAATGCTATGCCAGTGTTCAAAAGACATAAATTACCGCAAAAATTGTTAGCAAAACAAACAGAGGATTTCCAAGGGACCACAGAAATGTAGGTGTTTGCACAAGTTCTGTGTTTGCTTAGAGTCATTGAGAAATTCTAGCCTTTATGGGCTGAACTTTCCAAAGGCATAAGAAGCAGCTAGAACATGAATGGCAACTGAAAGCCAATGGAAATGAGGTGTCAAACCTCCAGTTCTGCTCTCAAGAATTTTCCTGAGGATTTAGCAATGCTATTGCTATTAATTTCAAGGAGACCCAAATCTCTGGCTGTCAGGGTGCACTCTCTTCAGGGTTCAGCTGCCAAGGTCAGGGTCAGTGGGGGCTGCTGCAACCTGCAGTGGCCATGGAGAGCTCTCAGCAGTGCTGGAGGGGGCAAGGCCATTTTCAGCCAAGCCAGGCACTTGACACTGCCAGAGCTACCATCATGCAACTCTGTGGGAGTGTCCCAGAGGGGTTAACCACAATAACCTTTAGAAGGTCTAAGACAGGTCATGTGAAGGCTCCTTGCGCAAAGCACCTGACCTCTGAGAATATCTAGCCACTCCACAGCTGTCCCACATCTTCATATCCTACATCTTGGCTGTGAGCCTGCTCATGGACTTCAAGAAAATCCCACTGAGGCTGTGGGAAGCTTTGCATTTGTTTCAGCACAGTGGCACTTTACAAGGGGTCAAATTTACTGTTTTGAGCAGGTTTGGATTTATGTGCAGAGAAAGAACAACTCCAGTGCAGTAAGATATAATTCACCAAGCAGCACAATTCCCACCAGCAGCTTGGGAGAAAGCTTTTCCCAACAGCTAAGCTGCCATGAGCATTTGCTCCTCCTTTCTTCTAGATTCAGACACAGGGACTGTACCACAAAAATCATGAGTATATACATATTTTTGATCAAAGGTAGGTGCTTGCTTCAAAGCATTGGGTGTTTAACTAAGAATGAGGTCTGACTGTTGAAGCTGTAGCCAATTGTCTGGGGAAGCACTAATAGATGTTTTGAAGGAAATTAATGACAAATCCATCAGCACATTCTGGAGTTGCCTGTTACAGTATTTGTCTTCTTTAAAGAGTAAAGGAAAGCTGATTTGCAAAGTAGACTGTAATAAGCATCTGTTTATGAAAGATGAAAACACACATCAATTTGTTACAATTCAGGTCTTGGTCTGGAAATGTTAAAAGTTACAAATATTATGACCTTTGATAAAATGATCAATGCTTCTATGAATAAGGATCTGTACATATTGTTCTTTCTGTCTCAGTGTCCTGAACTGGACTACAAATGGAGTGTCAGCTTAGATGACCACATTAACCTTTTTGGGTTTAAACTCTAAGAAGTCAAAAGACAGAAAATGCAAAAGTAAAACAAAGTTAAAAATAACTGAATCTTTCACTCCTTTCATCCACACATTGGTGTCCACACAGGTGCCCCAGGTTCACAGTGGACTCGGTCAGCATTGATGAAACTTGAAGCAAACCTGAATGAAAGAATGGTCTTTTCTTGCAAAGTGAATCTTTCCATCATTTGGTCCTGTTTGTGCTCCCAATCAAGCCCCCAGAAAATACACAGAGTGCACCACTTCCTTTGCTGAAGGGTTGTGCAAATGTTTCTGATAAATTTATCTCATGCTGCCCAGTGTAATGGACGGTTCAAGTACCTTGGTGAGGCTTCTGAAAGGAGTGACTGTCATCAGTTGATACCCCAGGCCTGTGTGCAGACACAGTTGCCACAAAAGAGGCAAAAAGCTAAAACAAACACTGCAATATCTGATGAAAGATGGCTGTCTTTTATCAGAGCCATTAAAATTCCAGTCTTGAGAGCGAGTGGGCCAGATTGTCTCCTGGAATTCACAGTCGTCATTCAGCAGAGTGTGGTATTCAATAAAACGGTAAATAGTCCAGGAAGTGCCAAATACATTTTTTTATTACCGTACTGTATGGCTGCCTGCTCTCTGATTGATGCTGTGTGACAACATTTTGCTGATAAGAGCACTTGTGAGTGCTGACTTACCTAGGTCGGGTAGGTTTGCTTCTGCTTCCTGGGAGAATGTCTTTGGATGGAAACCCAGACTTGCCTTGTTTGAGTTACCTGAATAAACCCAGCCTTGTAAACAGACTTATGTGAGGCCTTCTGCAGAAGGTGAATATCACTCTTGTAAATCACAAAAAGCTGCAGGATATATATTCCTGGCTCTGATATAAGCCAGCAGAAAAAAGGAAATTCACAGCTTGAACTTTAAGCCTCTGCTGTTGTCATTTTGTTCTGTACAAATTCATTGCACAAATGAGAAATCGGCCTCTCTAATTGAGTATCAGGAGGGAAACTGGGTACCCAGCTTTTTATTTCTTTGACACTGGAAAACTTTTCTCCAGAAATACTCAAGCTGAACTTTATTCAATTATATCAATTAAAGAAGAAACTTTGTCCTTACTTTGACTTCTACTTTGCAGACACCAGCTAACATAACTTTGTTCAGTAGGACCTTCAACATTACTATTACACATATGTGGAAAGGCTTCTTTGGATAGAGTATAGAGTATAAAGTATTGGATAGAGTATAGAGTATAAAGTATTCTTTGAACACCTAGAAATACTCTATTTTCAGTTCACTCCTGAAAGGGTGTTAAAAATCTTTCAAATGCACTTTTAAAATAAGCAGGCTTTTACAACAGAGATTCAAGTGGCTCTGAGTGCTGGTGAGTGTTAAAAAACACACTACTAAAGCCTTTAAAGATAACTTTTATCCCTCCAAATCCATAACCTGAACTGCCGTGTTAGTATCCGCTGTTAGTATTCCCTGTTTTCTTCCTGCCTACCCTGCTTAGGACCGGACTCAGTTCACTCTGAGCTTTTCACCCATTGCCATACATGAACTGTTAAAATAATCTTTCTGGCGTGATCAGCCTTCATATCTTTGTAACGTTGACACTGCAAATGGTTAACACAATTCCTGAAGTTGCTACTGGGAGCACTGAGACAGAAGGAGGGTTTAGGGTCTAAACAGGTCCAGCCTGAACTATCTGAGAAGTGAGCTCACCTGCTGAGAGTGCTCTGGTGGTAGAATTTCCTTGCCTGATTCAGGTATGAAGTTTTAAGTGGTAATTGTGGTTCATGTTATCTCAGTACAAAAGTTTGAACCTACCCTTAATGGCAAATGCTGAGATTGGTATAAATGAAAATTATTTATTTTTAAAAATCTTTTCCTAATATTGCTGAGTTATTTGACTTCCAAATTGACAAAACACAGTCAACAAATGTAGTAATACTAAGAAAACTTTCCCACCTATGCAATAAGAAATTTAAGTCAAAGTCTTGAGAAGGTTTGCCAACATTTCTTGAAGATTTCTACTGTCCTACCAATATGCAGCATCCTTCCAAAAAAATCTGCTATGACTGTCACTGTTTAAATGAACTTAGAAAACTTCTATACAGAAATTACATCAAGAATTTATTTCTTTCCATTGTTCATCGGTAGTTCTCCAACCTTAACATCAGGGCCAGCATTAGGTAGGTCCAAGTGAACACCAATACTGAACCTTCATATGGTTTCTGTTTGCTGGGGAGCCAGAAGAAACGTGACGTAATATGTCACAGACGATAAGAAGATGTTCACAGACATAACCGATACGAAAAATGCTCTCTGTAAATGCACTAGGTTAAACAGGAAAGCTGTTTCAGTGTGTATGCAGAGGGGCACAGGTTTTAAAATGGTAATTAAGGTCCCAAATGACACTAACACCAGTATACTTGCAGTGGAAGGGGGATGCCAGAGGAAAAGAGAAGACAGGTTTGGCCTAGGCTGAGGACTGTATGCTCCTACTGTACAGACACTGCTTGTGCATAGGTGATGTCACCACTTCCAAATCTGATTTGAGTTGTTCTACATGAATGATGACCATAATCACTATGACCTGGCAGCTAATTCAAACCAGTGGAACATGCATTTAGAGGGAAGCAAGACAATTACATAGCACAAAGTTTCTTGCAGGGCATAACAGTTTATGAGCAGCTGGTAGATAATAGCTTTTTAAAATAAACACTGTCTAAATGCACAATCCAGATTGCACACAGCTCTTTGAATCTCAGTGGCTGCTGTTTTATTTTCCCTGTCTGTTGCAGTCAGAGATTTAGAAAGATGGCAATGAATCTGGTTGCAATTAGGGAAGCCCAGTAAGATGGCATCTCCATTAGTAGGTGACCTTTCCAGCTACTAGGTTTGCTTTAAACCTCTCAGCAGAAAGTGTGACACCTCCCAGAACATTATCAGGACTCAGAGAGGTGGGAGGGAGGAGTCCAGAGGGATTTTTCTATGCAAATTACTTTTCAAGTCTAAGCATGCTTCATCTAAGGAGCTGTAGTTATGGGCCGCAGTGTGATCTTTGAGCTCAGAATTTGCCCTGTTACGCCTTTGGCTATAGGCTAGTTCAGAATCACCTCAGCAGACTTTGGGACAACTTTTGGCAGGTTTATTTTAGATTAATTTAAAAATTATTGCTATTTTCTTGAACAGGTGTAATTTCACTGGTGAGATGTTTGCTCATTTTATGACAGTATCTGTAGATCTCTCCTTTGCTGGACTGTGGTGGTGTTTTTTGCACTAGAAATGCCTCTGAACCCCTGGCTACCCACTGACTGTGGACAGCCTCTCCTTCTGGTGTTCAGGACAGTCAGTTCTGTACAGAAAAGCTCCCCAGAAACAGTATGATGTTATCAACAACCACAGAAGCCTACTCAGGTGTGAGAAGAAGTAGAGGGAGTTCAGCAGATGCCCTCATGGACTAGAAGGACTGGACAGATCAGTAACTGGCAACAACACACAAATGGTGTCTCATGTTCTCACTTGCTGGGAGCACTTTCAGCTCAGCTTGATCAAACCAGCAGGACTTTGGGGATTTTTTCCAAATGGTAAGTATCACCATTCCCTCATAAACCTTGTGAATAACTTTTGTGTCTGTATCTCTCTTCTGGACAAAGGAATCCATCAGAAGCACAGATGAGTAGTCAGCTGGGCAGGTAGGCTTCTCACACTTATTTGGATGGATAGGTTTTAAGTACCTGAAACTGTGCCTCTCCCATAGGTGTCATCATCAGCTCTTAACACAAAAGAGCTGAGTGCCATGGCGAGACCAAGTTTTGTCTTCAGACAGGACCTCACTTTTTGTGCTACAGATAAGAGGCTTCCCTATAGTGATGGGGTGTCCACTCTGAGACCTATTGCCTCTCCCAGGAAGTAGAGTCAATGGGAACAAGCAGCAAGAACTGAGAGGCAAAAGGAGAAAACAAAAGCTTTATTAGAAAATATGTCACATTAAAATAAAGGCAATCCCACACTATTCCAGCTGTACAAAATTTGGGCCCTTAAGATTTTTTCCAAATAAAGATATTAATAGCAGAGACCAGCGTTTTTGATGCAATTCTTTTTATGTAGAACAATATAGAGACTCTGCTCTCATAAGCACAGTAGGATGCAAACAACCAGAGGCGACTTCTCTCCTCACAGCAGCAGTTCTTTCCCAGCTCTCCAGCCTCTCTGGTGTCTCCCAGGACAGGCACTCCCACACCCCAGCTGTGTTGCAGCTCTCCTTTGCTGCCTGCTTCCCACATGCTGCCTCCTGCCTTCCCCACCTGAACTGTCTTTCATCTCACCCACACATATTCCTTTCCCAAAATAATACCCAGACAAAGCCCAGCTTCCCACAGTATTCAAATTCTTGAGCTGCCTTTGTTTGGGGTGGGAACATGTGCTTAGCAGTCCATTGCAGTACCTTAATGAAGAATAGCTTTCTCTAAGACATAATCCGGCTAACAGTACACCAGTGTGCTGAGATAATACGCTCAGGCCTTTGCCTTGAGGTCTCTTATTTAACATCAGCCATCATATGTTTACGCAATACTAGAGCTAATTGTCCTTATCGCAGTATTAATATAAATGAATCTACCAAATTCTGCTGTCTTGTTTCTTTGAATCTGACATCCAGCACAGACAACAATACTGTTGTAAATACTGTTAGAGTCCTGCACCTGTGATAAATAAAGAAAAAAACAGAAGTGCTGCATGAGAAAGAGCAAATGGAAAATGTCTGTGAATCGGTGCTGCGCACATCCTCTGCCACACGGCAAATTACTTCCTCTTCACCACCTCCTCCCAGCTTCCAAAATGGCCTGGCATACAGCCAGGGCAAAATCCCCTGCACCTCAGGGCAGAAAATGAGTATAAAACTCCACCCTCTCTTATTTCGTAGGGTTTTATGTCAATTGGGCACAAGACCACGAGGCAGCGGTCCTGTGCACCTCTGAAAGATAAGTGTGAATCACACAAGGCAACTTCAGTTCCCACCTATGCCTGAACCCAGGTAGGAGAGCAAGGTTTAATAGCTAAAGCTCTTGCTGCTTTGACCCTGCAGCTGATGGGATCTCTGGTGGCAGTGGAACTGAGCCCTGTAATTCTTGCGCATACTGCATATATAGGCCACCCACCACCACTGATGTCCCATGAAGGCAAACCACATAGCTTTAATAAAAGCAGGAGGAGATGAAAGAGGTAATATTAAGGCAGGCTGCAAAGTGCAAGGGTAAAGTTCCTTATCATACAAGTAGGAGTGTGGTGGGTCATTTACTTGGCATCTGCGACTGCAATGCCCCTGGGGAATCCTGCAAAATGTTATCATCCTGCAGCAGGGTTTCTCCTCAGAGCCTCATAAAAGAGGCCAGGAAGTTGCTTGCATTCCAGAACCAGTAACTGCTAAAGTACAACAGAGCACTGATGCCCTGGTGGGAGGACAGCAGGAATGGGACATTGCGAACATGGAGACTCTGCCTGTACAGAGCTCCACAGATGGTGACTTATCCATTAGAGGACAGCAAAAGCAGAATACACATATAAGCCAGGCTGAATGGCTGAGACCAAAAATATTCTTGTCACTTGACCAGTGTCTGTGCCAAAGGACATGGCTAGACAAGTTTACTTGCTCAATTTTTTAAGTGGTCTGACATGAAGTCCAAAACCACGCCCTATAGATAAGTGGATTTGTGGCATTCAGGTATGAGACACTTCCTCAAGCTGGGTGAGCCAGCATGGTCCTACTGCATGGCTCCTTTCAAGAAGCAGCAGCATCCACAGGCTATCTGTGAAAGCAGCCTCAGGAGTCTGGGAGCAGTCATCTTTTTAATGTGAGATATTTGAAATACTATATTTCTCTGAAAAGAAGTTGGAAAATGCAGCCAAGAAGGAGAAGGAAAAGAATGAGGGTAATCTTTTTCTTTAAGACTTCTCTATCTGTCAAGCTTGGCTGAACATGAAGACTTTGGAGAGGTAGGACTTCTGAAGTAACGATGAGAACCATTATAGACTTTTAATATGAATATTTTTAATCTTCAGCTTGGATATAAAGTGTAAAGAAATGACAGGACAGCCAGAAGAGACTGGCTTGGTCTCAGCACACATTGAAAAGAGCATGAGAACAGCTTGTATCTACACATACATCTCTCTAATTCACTTGAGTACTGGAGTTCAGCTTCACTATTCTAAAATATTACCTCAGTGCTCAGGAAAAGAATTTGTATTGCATTTTGGAGCTATAAAAAGTAGCTAGGACTCCAGTTTTGAGAAAGTGCCTCCTTATAAGCCCAAGCAAAGGGGCAGAAGTGATTTTATCAAGCTAAAGACTGGGAATGGTAATCTGCGGTGACAGGAAAAATGGTGAAAATAAAAGTTTGGTCTGAAAATGGGTCTCATTCCAACATAACGAACTCTATCGTGACCCAGCATCAGAAAGTGGTTTGATGACCCACAGCTGAAGTGGGAAGCAGAGTTGTTCAGGTTTAAGGACACGCTCCTTAAGGACTCCACTCGGTGAGGCACAGGGAATTCGCATCAGGGTTTCAAGGGAAACCCCTTCCCTCCCATCTCCTGTTCCAGCCCAGCACAATTCATGCTGATGAGACTAACAGTCACAAACTGTTCCTACTTTTACAGGATATATCTGCATATAGATCTATGCATCTTTCCAAAAGTATATATAAATACATAGATGCATCAGACTTCATTTCATTTAGCCTACTCTTCTCTTTTTGGCAATCTCAGGGGAGGTCCAAATAAATATATCCCGAAAGCTTAATTTCTATTCTGACAAACCACTCTTTTGAGATAAAGAGGATGCATTTTGCTCTGGAGAAATCTCTCCTAATTCTGCTGTGAGAAAGCAGCAGCCTCAGACTCCAGGTCTCTGTAGCGTGGTACCTCTCAGGCAGGTGGTGTGGATGTGAGGACAGAAAGCTCCTGTTCACCCTGGGCTCCTCGGGCCTCCCAGCCCCTCACAGCTTGAGCAAAGGGAGGAAAACATAACCACGGCTGGAACAAAATGTTCTTGTAAAAACAACAGATCTGCCTAACTTCTAGCATTTGCTAATTAAGGCTATGCCTAGGAAACAAGACTTGTTCTTTCCAATCTCCATAGAAACGCTCGGTCATGCTTCCTTCCTAACCCATGCACAGATCACTGCAAGCATGTCAGCGTGGACCAGCAAGCCCTACTGGCTCGTTCAGCCCATTTTAGCCAGCACAATGTTTGTCTGAAGTATGCAGAGAGGAGTTTGTTTGTGTTTTTTTAAAGTTTGTTCTCTTGTTTATAGGCACAATTTACAAGAAATTCAAGTGATCATTCTACCTTTCCTGTTTATCGTGCATTACAATGGGAAACTTGGGATGCTGAGAGCTGTCTGCAAGTTCCTGGAAATCCACAGATGTTTGCATGCATTCCATTAATATTTGACTAAAACTAGCACCAAAAGTTACATCATGAAAATGCTCTTTATAGCAGGTGTTGGTCTTTTTTTTTTGTTAGAAAACTGAGTTATTCCATTATTTGTCAGATTGAGATTGCCTAAGACACTTTAGTTAGAAGCTAACGTGAAATCTTAAATGATATTTGAGGTTTTGCTTGCAGTTTGATGCCTGGAAATCTGATGACAGCCTACAATAACTGTAAAGGGTACTCCACCTTCTTCTTCTGGGGCAATCTAGGAGTACCTGGCAGCTTCCCACCTTCTGTCCTTGCAGCTCCTTGACAGTCTGTTTACTGCTTGCAGACAGACTTCTGGCAGCCTATTTGGATGCCCATGGCAGGATAGGGAGCTGCTGGGCTTGCTCTCTCCTGTGACTGATCATCCTCTGGAGAAGGTCTTCTTGCAGTGCATGGGCCCCATGGGGAGGCCCTCTGTCACGACACATAGCTAACCTGGCCTCGGAGAGACCTTCAGGTGTCATCTACACTGAGCAGTAGGTCTTCTCACAGTTAAAGGTGTACCACAATGTTCAGAATAGTCAATAATGCTGGCACTGCATTGTGGAGCTCTCTGGCTTGCCTGCACCATGAATGGAGGGATCCTTATCTTTACCTACACCATCACTGACTCCTGCACGTAGCTCTAGAAGCCATGGTGTGGTCACCAGTAGTGGTAAAGATGTCTGCTGCCAGACAAGGCAGCTTTTTTGCCTTAAGCTATGATGAAGAGGAGCTCTACATACACTTGCGCTTGTTTTGTGGCCAGTGTGTACTGGATTTTTCTTCAATGCATTTCTCCAAAAATACTTTGTGCCCTCATTCTGAGTTCACTTCATTCATTCCTTATCTCTTTTTCCCTTATTAGCAAGGGGAAGAGTTTTTTGGTTGGCCTGTCTCACAGTAGCAGTTTACTTAGCATCTGGGAGAAATCTTAAAGAAAAAGGAAAATAAAACCACTCTAGGAAGCAAGACTTGTGTAACGAGCATGGGTTCCATATCTGCTCCCTGCCTAGCATTTCAAATCCATCTTAATAACAAAGCAACTGAGGTCGATTTGCATTTTATAAAAACAAAATGTGAAATACTAGCCTAATGCTTTGAAATCGAATCTAACAGCTCACAAATTCCATGTGTCATGCTAATCTGAAGGCTCTGCCTACCGTAAACATTTCTGAATCCACAACTGCATTTAATACTGCCTCTGCCACACTTCAGTGGAAGAAGAGAGAGGAGAAGCTCTCTCTGCAGTGCTGAAAGTAATCAGCCTTAGAATAATCAGCCTTATATAACCAATCTTAATTGTAAAAATGTTTTGAAGGCAAAAAAGATAGAGTAGAAGTTTGTGACATCAACAACAGGATTATCTGGGCATTGGATTTTTAAATTCTATCATCTAGTTAAATTAGCCAAGTCCCTCCATCTTTACAAAGACAGATTTAGCCAATTAACATAACCAATAAACTTTATGATGTGTAGATGAGGATTTCAAAATCCATTAAACAATGTTTAGGAGGTAAGTGCAATTAGGCTACACCACAATCCTGATGGTATTTGTAATTAACTCGGAGCTTCAAACTGAAAGACCGATGGCCAGATGCTCAGCAGAGCACAGCTGACAGTAAGATAATTAAGTTACATCACATGATGCTAGCTCCTGCTTGGGCTTAATCCAGAACCCTAGCCTTACACTAGAAGAGTTACTCTAATTATATACTGCGAAAGGAGAACGTGTCTCTCACTGGCTGTAGGTAAATCATTATATGCGGCCTTAAGCCCTGAACCAACAAAATCCATACACAGCAGAGAGTACGAGCATCGGTGCTGAGTCAGACCAGAAGCCCATGGTATCCTCTGCGGTGCCTCGAGACTGCTCGGTAGCAGATGTTCGGGGACATCCCTGCCAGCTGGTTTCAGTGGGACTCAAAATTAAGGACAAGCTTATTTATGTAGGGGCCTAGATGCCAAGGAATTGAAGGGCTGGGGTGCATGGGCAGAGACAAACACAGAGAGTGAGACTTCTGCTGCTTTGCCCTTTGCCATTTTCTCCAGGGAGTTTAATCTTAATAAATGAGATTATGATCTTATCTTAAAAGGCTATGAAGCTGTAGAACTGGATGTTTCCACATTCAGTGGCCTGTGGAGGTCATTAACACAAAGTCCTTTAATGCCTTAAAACCTGTGAGCAGCTAAGAGGAGTCTAGAAAACTGTATGTACATGGATAAGGCCCCAAACAAGATGAAAAGTTCATCACTTATTTCCACATACAACAGAGAAGTTGTCATTTGTTAATGGATGCTTAACAAACTAGGTGCTTGATAAAGATTGCTATGTGGTTGCATGATGATGTTTTAGGAGGCAATCAGCATTTTTCCCTTTCTCCCACAGAAGCTGTTGAGACCTACAGCATCAAAGAAATGAGAAGCCAAGGAAAGGGCAGGAAATGGGAGAAGCGTATGTATAGCATATCTGCAAAAAAAATAATTCTATTTTTCACTTGATCGTATTAATATATCTGCTACAAAGTATGAGGTTCATCTTGTCCAGCTTCATAAATCTAAGAAGTATCTAAGTTTCCCTTATAAGCAGTCGAGAAAAATAAGCACCCCCAGAGGGCAATATATCCCAGCTATCTTTGGTGGCCATGCTTGAGTGGGGTGACTCACCCTCCAGAGATGGCTGTTTCTTCTATAGAGAGAGATTTTAAAGGACAAGCTTAGACTGGGATGACCAGCTTTTAGTCTCCACCCAAAAAGACCAAAAATGTGAGGATTTTTTCCTAAAGACCTAGTCAGTGACTGAAGTGAGTAGGAAACTGAGAAGCAGAACAGAGCCCTGCTGTAAAAGTTATAGCTCATTTACATTTATCTTCCCATTCCCTTGCTTGTTTGCAGCATTTAACCGCTATGTACTAAGACACAGCCTGGATCCTTACTCTGTGTCTGCTAAGCAAGCTTTTGAGGTGAATGGGAATTTTTCGGAATAAGGATAAAGATAATACTAAGAATGCACATCTGGATTTCTTCCTGTGAGAAAAATAGGAACGAACAATCTTACTTATACTTTGCTACAGCAGATGAATGTCATCACCCACTAAAACCTACCTACAACAGGATGAGTAAAAAGAATTCCCAGTCTTTGAGCCAAGCTTGGACAACTCTGTTCCTGGAAGTAAAAGTAGCTTCTTTTAAGATTAATGGTGGATCCTGCACCCTTCAGCTTAACACGGGAAATGGGAAAAAGATTTTTGGAAAACAGCATCAGCCTTGGGCAATACATTTGGAAGGCTCTGCAAAATGTGACTTTGCTGAGACCTTGCTTACTTCTTATCCTATTTACTCAGAGCAGCTTGATACTTTGTTCTTCTTTTTATCCCAGCTCATTCTCACTTCTGCTTTGCCACTCTGCATTCTTGCAGTCTGAGATGTTGAAAGTCGGGCCAGAAGATCACGAGTCTTCCAACCATGAAACTGCTTGATGTCTGTTCATTGTACCTTCCTTTTCTTCTTCCCTCCTTCTCATGATGTGACTTCACGTGTGACTTCAGTCTCCAAACCTTTTTTGGCACCATGAGATTCCCATCTATCCTTAATCATGCTCCTTATCATGGTGATTTATTGTAAGCCCGTAATGCTGATGCAAGCTTCTCTTCAGCTCCTTTGTAGAAAATTAGCTTTGGCTATCCATTCTTAAAAACTATTTGGTTTATGATAGCTGGAATCCATTTGTGGCCTCTAAAGAAGATGACCCTACTCCTGTGCAATAAAACTGGTATTCAAAGCCCTAGTGTAACTTCACTGATTTCACAGAATCACAGCAGGGAGGAATTTAGATCCATTGGGTTTATGCTACTCCAGAGCACAGCTTGGTGTAACTTGTTTATTGGTTTCAAACCTCTGATATAATCTGTGAACCTGTACTTTATGTATTTATCCTGAAAGACTTTGCCCTACCCCATTCTGTCTAGAAAAGCTCTTTTTTCAATGGCAAAATTACTAATAAGTGTCTTTTTCATGGGAAAAAAGTATTTCTAGAGTAATTAAGTGTTATCATTTAAGCAACCAAGTTTGCTTCTGGGCAATCCTCTGAGTTAGTAAGTTGCATGGATATAGATGGTGGAAATGTTGGTCTGTTCTTTCTAAAGGTATTGACTGTCAATGCCTCTCCTTTGCTTGTACAGCTGATTTATAAAGTGGCTGCCTGCGATAGCAGGGGCCTGATGGTGAGCTCAGAAGTAGCTTCTTACCTGTGTTCTCAGGTGTTTCTGTTGGGAAATACAGATTCTTGTGTGACCATAGAACTACTGTAATACACTGAACTCCCAATTAGAAGTAAATATGCATCTGAGAGGCATTTCTTTCTCAAACTTGTTGGTCTGAGTTACTATGCCTTCAAACCTTGAGAATTACATGCACGTTTTTGCTGTTGCCATTTTAAGGTGGTGGCCAAAATAAAGTATGTCAAGAGATGTAGAATAGCAAATTTCAAGTTGTTATCTGCTGACAAGGATTAAGATGGATGTTTAATCTTAGAGACCCAGACACGCTCAGCAGATGTGCATGGACTGATTCTGATAAGCGGGCAGTGACTAATCCAGGATTGCTCTGTGATACAAAGGCATCGTCGTTTTTGAGGGTGGAGGGGTCCTACCTTCCCTGTTGTGCTCAGCCTGCTACATGGTAAAGAGCTATGGCAATCAGACTAATGCAAGTCAGCCTTTGCAGCTGATCCAAGGCAGAACATTTGCAACTCATATTTTGGACAGTAATCATACAAAATATAGAAATTTAGCAGAGCGATGCTTACAGAAATGGCTGAGGGTGCTGTTGCTCAGAGATATTTTTTAAAAGGGTATTTTGCTGTATTTCCTCAACTGCTATGAACTCAACGCCAGGGTCCTTTCAGTATTGCCTCCCATGGCTGGGAGAGGTGCTGCTGGGTGCAGAACATCTACTCTGGTGGTCCCCACACCCAAATCCTGGGGACCTTCATACAGCAAAACTCTGACGACGTGCTGCAGTGGTCCACAAAAGCTGGCACCGACTCCTTATTGTTAAATGCTTTGGGACACCTCAAATATGAATGGAGCTATATAAAATTAAATTCTATTGTAAAGAAAACAGCTGTCATGAATTAAGGCTACATTCAGCTTTTGAGATGTGGACAACTGTCCAGTAGGGAATGAACCAAAAACTCAACCCATTAACTTTAAAACAGACATTTGTCTTCTCTTTCCCAGAAAACAAAACCCCAGGAATTTTAAATCTATAAACCTACATATAGCGTATCACCCAAACAATTTCTTTTGAGGTTTGAAAAACCCCTTGCTGCTAATTATTGCTTATAGATGGTTTGAAAGAAAAATGTAGCTTTAATGCTGGGTTTAATTAAAATGCCTTTACTAACAGTCATGAATTTTGCAGCACAAGTGCTAAAAGGCCAAGTTCTGCTTTTGCAGTGAATTGAGTTCAGAAGAACTAGACGAGCAAGCAACCCAAGCCAGATTTGGGCCAAACTTTCCAATACAGTTTTGCTTTTAATGTGACTGAAGTCTGCTTTCCCAATAAGAACATTTTCTGGAAAGGAGCAGATTTACTGTTTGAACTTTATCATTTCCTTTTCTACAAAACAATAGGAGAGAAAAGGAACCTTTCCAATTTTTCACCCCTTTAATTAATAAGACAGTCTTTGGCATATGACAGGAAAAATATGTGATGAATGTGCTTGATAGTTTATGATTAATAGTGGTCTAGGGAGGTTTTAGAGACATGAGATGCCCCATAAACACGGAATTAATACCAAAGTGAACATTTTTATAATGTCCATTTTGGCACTCTCCCTGACTTAAGATGTTAGTAGCTTTATATGTAATTTAATTACTCCTTTAAAAAATAAAATGCAAACAGCTCTTTTCAAACCATAACAATTCGTTGTATGACTTATGTGGGTTTGCACTGGCACAGTTAGTCAAAACATTCCTAGTGCCACTTTATTTCCATAAACCATTTGTATTGTAAACTTTACCAGAAATTTCTTTGCCAGGTTTGAAGAGTTCAGGCAAAGGACACTTTGGATATAGGGGCTGGATGTAGCCTGCTTATCAAAATGATTTAATAATGTAATTAGTAATAATTAGAGAAAGAGAGGGAAGCTACACCAACAGTATCTCTACCTTATAACCTGAGACTGCAGCTAGATGTATTATATTTTAGGAAAAATTAATATCTCTATTCAGGTCTGAAAATACTGGTCCTAAAATTTGTAAAATTACAAATAAATAGTTGTGTTAATCCAAAATAACATAAAAATAAAGGGTTCTTTTAGCCCATTGTTCATCTCTTGCATTAAAGGTGATGTAGGTGATCTCTTCCACTTGATCCTCTCTGGAAAGGTCCGCAATCCAGGGCTGTTTTGGGTACTGAGCTGATGGTAGAGGCAGTCAACCATTGAGGAAAAGCCATCTGAGACAAGGATATAAAACCAGAAGGGCAGGATTATACATGCTCAGTGGCTGCTACTCTGGAGCAAAACACACCAGCATTGTGTCAGTGCAGGATGAGCAGCAAATGCAGAGGGAGTCGCTTGGTTTGTAACCCTGAGACAGCTGGGGAGTTGAGCTGAGGAGTGCTGAGAAGAGGGACAAATCACTGCATGTGCTGCAGGTCCTTTGCTTCTGAGCGTCCAGACTTAAAGACCACGGTTATAAAATAGTACTGTACTCATCAACCTTCCCCAGCCTTCGAAAGAAATAACGTAAAGGAGGAAAAATTGAAAGTTAATAGTGAAATTAATCACTCAAATGATGGCAATGTTAGCAAAAAGACAGTTTCTAGACTGGTTACTAAACCAGTGATCAAGGGACAACTAAAATGTCCAGGTTATCCCTAAAAAAGAAAGAAAATTAGAGTGTGTAGCTGAGGATCTTAAATCACATTTCACCAAAAATATAAGAAGCTTTTTCAAGGATGGGAGTACAGGGATATTGAAGGGTTTGTGATTAAAAGCTGTATTTTTAGAGAAAAATGAGGTGGAGTAACATTATATGTTATGCTGTAAGAGACCATAAAGGAGTAAGCAATCACGTAGCATGGATAAAACTATTCAGAGTACATAAGCACAATATATTATGCTATGCAAAAATACAGGATGAAAAAGAAATATTAATATTAAGGATAAGGTCCAGGTTTCCCTGAGTATGATAGCAGACAGTTTTCTTTATCAACTAAGATAAAGTTCATTGAACAACAGGGCACCCTTAATTAGACTTTGTTTTTATAAGTGATAAGAAATAAAAACTTGTTTCAAGTGGATCATGGGTTGATTCAGTTTAAATACAATTTAAAGATAAACAAAGGCAGTCTTGTAATTAAGGTTTTAGATTTCCAATGGATAAAGACTGAAAAATGAAGGTATCTAATTAGTGAGCTATGCAAAAGAAATTAAGGACCTGAGTGCAGAGGAAACATAGAATTACTCAAAGTCAGAGGGATGAAGCCTATCTGGAATCTGTATCATAAGCAAAGGAAAAATCTTTGTAAACTTGCAGAGAAGCACTCTGAGCAGAAAGAGGTAAATAACCACCTTAAAGAATATATTAAGATTTCAGAAAAAAGCCTTTTGGGAGCGAAAAATTGAATGGTCAGCAAAATAAGCTACATTAGATGTCAGGAAACATACAGGTAAAGTGAGAATCAGTGAAATTCAAGCTGAATTACACGTAGGAAAAAAAGACAATAAGTGAAAAGCTGTTTAACCATATATATAAGACTGAAGAAAAAGTAAAGCCCCACTGGAGTGAAGATGGTATAGAAATCAACGGTAATTCAGGTACAGTTTTAAAACTCTGCCCTGTTTTTAACAACCAACGAAACAGAGTACAGTAGGTAATGAAAGCGAGACTCTCAAATTGAAAACACGCACAGCTGAAGCAGAAGCAGAAATCTCTGGACCAGACAATCTCCCTCCTGGAACTGCGAAAGAGCTGGCGCAAGAAACTGAGGATCAGGTAATAATTTTTGTACTGATTATGTTAAATCGGCATGGTGCATTACAGGTGAACATAGCTAATGTAATTCTGCTGCTTGTGAAAAGATGGAAAAAGCCCTCTGACAAATAGGGACTAACGTGACTTTAACAGTATTGCCCCCTCCCTGGAAGTGTTCAAGACCAGGTTGGACAGGGCTTTGAGCAACCTGGCCTAGTGGGAGGTGTCCCTCCCCATGGCAGGGGGTTGGACCAGATGATATTTAAGGTCTCTTCCAACCCAAACCATTCTGTGTTCCTATGATTCTATGAATTTTGAAAAGAAGTGTATGTAGAGAAAAATTAAAAAATGATATAAAATGCAATATGGCTTTAACATAACTTAAGAATAAGCAGGTATATTTCTTTGATGAAAAAATGTGTTCCTAGACAAAGGAAACGCAGCATTTTATCTGGATTTCAGGCAAACATTTGATACAAAGCCACAAAGAAAAAGGTTACATCATGGGCAGAGGCTGAGAAATTAGTATAATAACTATAAGGTCAACAGGGAACTGCCTAAAGGGCAACTCACAACAGGTTCTGCTGAAAGGGAAATTATCAGGTGGGAGGGAATCTATTGTTTGACGGATTGACCTTAGGACCTATTTACTTTATAGTTTCATTAGTGACCTTGGCACGGAAAATAGTAGCAAATGAGACATATTTACTGATGACATAAAACTGGAAAGCATGAAAAGAATTGGAGAGAAAGAAATGGATAACCTTGGGGGCTGGTGTGCTAGAAATGAGATCATGTGTAACAGAACCGAGAGCAATGCCCTTGCACGGAGAGAGCAAAGACACAGGTCTGCCTCCCTCTGTCTGCTTCTGGCTAGTTTGAACCTTCAGGGACAGCTAATGGATGGATTTAGGACAGGGATGCATAAGGAAGATTTTTTTTACAATGATGGTAGCGAAACACTGGAACAATTTGCCCAGAGAGGTGGTAGAGGCCCCATCCCTGGAAACATTCAAGGTCAGGTTGGACATGGCTCTGAGCAACCTGATCTAGATAAAGATGTCCCTGCTCACTGCAGGGGGATTGGACTAGGTGACCTTTAATGGTCCCTTAAACCCCAAAACATCCTATGATTCTATGATACAGGTTGAACATAGGACATCTACCTCCAGACCATGAATTTCTGCTGGAAATAAATATCTGCACATGAATAGACCACAGGATGGGTCTGAGCCATGAACAGGATGCATCCATGGACAAACCCAGAAGCTACTGTGGTGACTATATAGGGAAGATACTTCCAACAGCAAAGGAATATTTGCAGTGTTGCGTGAGAAGCTGTGGGAAGTCCACAGAGGGAATACTGCTTTCTTTCCTGCTCAACTATTACCAAGAAAGAAGCACTGAAACTGAAAATAATGCAGTGAGGGTCTTCTCAAAAGAATGTAGAGACTACCTCCTGAGAAAATATAACAGGGCTTGTTTGGGTTCGCAAGGTGAAGTTTGAGAAGAGGTAGGATTGTTTTCTCTAAGCACATTGGGGGTGGAGAAACGAGATCAGAGAAAAAGAGCTTTTTAAGACGAAGGACAGCTCTGGCACAAGAGCTGTATACACTGCTTCCTACTCAGAGCCCAAAGTCTTTGGAAGAGATCCTCAGTAGCCGTATTTGAAGGGAAAAAAAGATCCCTAGCTCGCTATTCATCAGTGTGTGCAATTGACTCTACATCCACCAGTTGCCTGAGGTAGCTGGGCAGAAGGCTCGCAGCTTGCAGGATCTCTTCCAGCTCTGAAGCTGCAGCCACATGCATCTTGCCAGCTGAGGTTCACCTGCACAGCTTTTCTCTGACAATTTCAATAGAACTGATTCCACTTATGAGCCATCATCATAAATATTTGGATGCTTGGAAAATGCTGGCTTTGAAAGAAAGGTGGGAGACCTGCAGAGTGCTATCTTCATGCTTTTGGACGATAGGTCTTGTTGTAGGGATTTTTAGAGTTAACCAAGCTCAGAAACAGCAAAGCTGAAAAAAGGAGCAGAGAGGGTGTGGGGCAGGAGGGAGGAACTGTCAAAAGAAGGCAAGTTAGGGTAAGACCTTACTGAGCCCTGTCCTTTCAAATTTCCTGTGCTTGACACATCATCAGGATGATGTCAAAGTGACTTAACCAGCTATGACACTTCATTCCAATGATGTGGCCAAGCAGAGGAAATTTGAAAGGATGTGGCTTATGGTACTGAAAACAATCGTTTAGAGAAATGCATGACTGCTGTTTTTAAATTTAAATTAATTTCAAGCCCTTTCTCCCCTCTTCTAAACACATATTGCACCACTTGGAATATTTGCATAACTGCTGAGCTTGCTAAAAGGTTGTTAAAATGGCTTTACTGTGATTAAAAGGCAGCCCCTAGTTTTGATGTGGGGACTTGATCATATCTTTTGTTGTGTATTATAATATCTATGGCACTGCATGGATAACTACTATGAATAAAAATTTGAATTCTGTTATTATTGTTGCTATTCATTTTAATACTATTAACTTGTAATAGTAACAACAAACAAGCAAATTCTATAAGCCCAGAAACCCCAAAGCTTTCAGCACACTTGTCCCCTTGTGTGCCCACTTACTTTACGGCCCACCTCCATATCTGTGGCCAAGCAGTTGATACTGGGGATAATGGGCAGTTCCCAGCTATCTGGCTAAATAGTGTGACAGAGCTTGTAATAGCAGGGCCTGTGCCCAGGATGCCCTAGCAGTCTTTGGTGTGTAGGCAACTCCGAGGTGAACGCATCCCTCAGCACTGACCAGCTTGACCACAGCTGGTGCCTGCAAGGGCAGTTCATCTTCTCTCATAGCTCCCACCCTGCAGCAATCTCAACTACCATGAGGAGGATGAGGAGACACTGAATATGGTGGCTTTTGAAGGGTATCAGATGTTCTTTGTGGTGGACATATGCTGCTGTCTCCATCTCTCCTGAACCTTCCTGGAGTCTCCATCTCTCCCAGATCATCCTTGGGAATCACAGACTCGTAGAATGGTTTGGGTTGGAAGGGACCTTAATGATCATCCTGTCCAACCCCCTGCCATGGGCAGGGACACCTCCCACTAGACCAGGTTGCCCAAAGCCTTGTCCAGCCTGGCCTTGAACACTTCCAGGAAGGGGGCATCCACAATTTACCTAGGCAACTTGTGCCAGTGTCTCACCACCCTCACAGTAAAGAATTTCTTCCTAAAATCTAGTCTAAATCTACTCTTTTCCAGTTTGAAACCATTACCCCTCATCTTATCACTACAGACCCCTGTAGAAAGTCCCTCTCCAGCTTTCTTGTAGGTCCCTTGTAGTACTTTACATTAAAGCTTCTTCTCAACCTTGAGGGGCAGTGTGCCTTGTGACAGTATGTCGTAGCATTTTCCAGAGCACTGAAATGCGTTGGAAGCATTGTTTTCCAAAGAAAGCTCATTTTCAAACATGTCTTAGCCATGAATAGGCTTCAATAACCTAAGTCACAGTTACAGCAGCACCTCAGTTCCCAAGGCACATCTGAAAAATCTAGCTCTTCCTTTATGTGTAACAGAAGAGAGCAGATTGCTCAAATGCCTACTTAAAGAACATGCAGTATATCTGCATTTGGGATACTTAGCCCAAATCTGGGTGCAATAAAATAATTTCTAGGAACAGAGGGACTATTACACCCCAAAAAACATACCAAAGAACACCTCATATATAATCAAAATGAACTGATGAAGTTTCTTCTGGTCTTGATAAAAAAGCCAGATAGATTTTAAAATGTTAAGGGATAGATTAATATAAAACAAAGAAAGCCATTTAAATTTGAAGGTGGAGAAAAAGGGAGAATGAAATGCCCAGAAAATGGAATACTTATGTGACTCAAGTCACTCAAATGCTCAGTAACTATAGCTGTTGAAGAGGTCTGAGGACAAATATAGCTTCAGTACTTACACTCTTCTTAGTTAAAAACAGATAGCTTTTATTGAAAGAATGTGAATCCTTTCTTTGCTTTTGCCATTCCTTCTTTGTTAGGTGCTGGTTTACAGTTTCAGCTTCCACTGCTGTTTTAAGAAAGCAAAGCTTTATCTTAAACATGGTACATAACATTTTCTGGCAAGTCTTAAGTCTTTGAATTCATCTTATCTCTATGGTGACAAGCTTACATTTGGAATAAAGTATCAAGGCTTTTCAGAGTAGAGGCATTTTCAGATAAAAGCTGGTGCGTTTGATTTATGGCAGTTCTCAAGCTTCTATCATTTGAAAAAGAGAAAAGCCCGATTATTGGTTAGCAACAGCTTTTTCAGGAATTACTATTTTGGAGTAAAAACCCTCAACTCTATAATTATACAACCTGACTTAAAGTATTGCTAATTTACATAAAATGACATTTGAGTGCTGAAACCAAATGGACACACATGTGTCATCTGTCTTTGAAGTACCATAAAATTCCTTGTTGGGAGAAGTAGGAAAGGAAGGAAGCAACAGACTGTCAGACTAAGAATAAAAAACCTCTTCCCATGCAATAACTTTTACAAATGTTATTGACTGTCTTCCTTACTCCTGTATGCTCATTCCTGCATGAACTGTAGCTATGACAGTAGCCAAGAGCTGTTGGCACATTTATCTTTCTACTAAAATGGTGTGATGTTCAATTCCTATTAAATCTTTTAAAAGGACACTGAAAAACCAGCTGCTTGGTACAACAACATTTCCTTTTGCGATCACAGCCCTGTTCTGATGGCAAAGACAATCTCACCTCTCACTAGCCATACACCGGCAGGTCTGCAGTGCTTGCCTGCCATAAGCAAGGTATCATGCTGGAAAACATTGAAATACGTATTTCTGCGTTCAGGTCACACTGAAACTGGCTGCAGGAGGTCTTTAAGTACGTCTGAGGTAAGGTCTGGTACTATAGGCACCATGAGGACAGTGAAAATAGAAAGGAACCAGCTCAGCATGTGCAGTAGAGGCCACAAAGTTTCTAGTGGAACATTCAGTTCTTTTCTTCTTATGGAGTGTAATAGAATTATTTTGCAGTAATATTTTGCCAGGTATTTTTTTCCAAACCCCATCAACAATTCTTTCATAAAGATGCTATAGTAAATAGTGGGGCTGACACAATGTCTTTTAAAAAGAATCTGTGAGGGCAGATAGTAACAGTTTTGCAAGCTTTTTCACTTCTGAACTCAGCTATGGTGCTGGTTCAGCCATAAAAACCCAGTGGAAACTATGTGCAACATGTTTGGTTTCAATCATCTGTTGATTTCACCCGATTTATATACATCAGATCTTTGCCAGTGAGAGCAAAGATTATTTTTTTTTTACTACCAGTTGATGCCTTACACTAACTCCTCAGGGTTTGTGTCAAATATTAACTTCTGATGGTTTTAACCTTGCAAAAAAAAAGAGCAAGAAAAATGTTCCAAAATCAGCTCCCCCAGACCTCCTTGATCTTATCTGACATTTTCATATGAACGCCCCTTTAGGCCTCATGATCTCATTATTCATGAACAAAGATTTATAGCATCAATTTTTTTTCCAAATATGTCAAAGTGGAAACTAGCATTTCAGGCCCCTTAAAACATTACTAGAAATACGATGTTGGGAAAGAGGTGTAGGAGGAAAGGTAATAACAGCAGTCATATAATCCCCTGGGGAAAACCTGTTTCCTTCAAGAAGCAACATCTTTTGTCTTGGTACGGAGCTTAATGTTAAATGAGATATTTGAAAGGAATTCCAAACTGGTATCTCAAAGGGATCTGACCAGACAGAAACATGTGATTTTGAAATGCTGCTGAGCTGGAAGGAAAGACAAGAGCAGCACATCTGTGGACGCTATAGAGACCAAGGGGCTTTGGGTGTCTGCCTGCACAGAATCTGCTGTGTATTTTTGTTACTTACTTCAGTCTGACACAGCCAAGATCCTTGGACAGGATGCATCTAGCTACCGAGTGACACAATTCCAGCGTAAAACTGCCATCCTGATCCATACATTTTTTTTCAAACAGAAAGCAATACTTTTTCAGTAAAACAGATTAAGAAACACGAAAACAATTCTTTTTATAGTTTGCAGAGAGTTATATGCCTGCAACCACAGTGCATAACAGCTGTAGTCACGTCAGATAATGCCCAGACCAAAAAGTGACATCCCACTAAAATAAAGTTTCCTGTGTTGGACGCCTCCTCCAAATTCCTCTACTTTCTCCCTTTGTCCCATGTTTATTTCATCCTTATCTCTAACCTGACCTTATTTCTAACCTGCTGCTATTCAAATGGCTATTTTGAATGCTGTTTTGGCTGCTGTTCCCCCATTCCCGTATCATAATCAAGGGGATTCTGATGGTTGCACTTGCAGCCACTTCTTGGGCTGTCACAGCATTTTTAAGCTATGACAGTCTTCTACAAGCACTGTAAGAACTATTCTTCATACAAATACTTTACCAAATCAGAGTTTCTGATATGGTCTCAGCTTTCCACAGCTGCCACATGGTGCATAAGTCACACAGAAAACAGGTTTGAAGCAAGATTCACAGTGACTCCTCTTTTTTTTTGTCAGCTCTTGGACCTCTGCGCACACCATTATATACAATCATTATATATAAAACTGTAGTTTTCTATCACCATATTTATATTTACAAACCATGGACCCTAAAGAAAGCCAAAGAAGGTGCAATTAATAACTGTAGTCTGTAGGCAGAGAAGGAAGCCATAAAAGATATCCAACGGTTATATGCCTCATTAAAGGCCCAGTGAAGTCAGTAATAACCTTTCCTTTTGATCCATTGGTCATTGAACAAAAACAGCACCCAAGGAGGAATACTCAAATGCATTTTAAAAGTCTATTAAAAAAAATCCACCCCTAAAACATGTTAATTCCCCATCTCATTGTGGACTGTGAGCTTGCCAGAGGTCTTCTGCCACTTCTTCTTTTGCCCCACTAAATCTGTTCCATCTCCTTTCAGTCAATGGCGCTGAACTGAGCTGTGTGCCAAGGCTTTCTAAATTATCGTTTCCCTTTGCACGTGCAGAGCAATTTCCGCAAGATACGGTTTTGCTTAGTGCCTTGCATGACTGGGGATGGAACAAATGAGGAATTCTGTGAGCTTTTTTATATTAAGCCCTAATCCACAAAGATATATCTACAATCTTTATACCAACAGCCCTCTCCTTTTGATAGTAACTTAATGTTGACAAGTATTCTTTTTCTGTAGGTCAAATGTACTAGGTAATGCTCCAAATGGTTTATCAACTAAAAAAGAAAATGCTGGCAAAGATCATTGTTGCAGGTGAATCATAGGAATAACAAATTAAATCCAGTCACTGCTGCATGTAATTACTACAGTGAGGATTTTAGATGCTGTGCAGGAGTTCTGTTGTCCTAGTTGGACAGTCTTTGTAATGAAGGTGGAAAATGAAATCAGACTAATCTGTTTTACATCAAAAAGGCATATTAGTCTATAGGAAGCATCAAGATAATCTCTACTGTATGTAATGTCAGTCTTGAAGTTAGATGCTCAGCAAGGGATACTTCAGCCTCTTAAACTCAGATTGTTCCAACGTGGAGATGAGATAGACATCCTGCCTGTGAGGGAATCCAGGGCAAAGCTGGAGGGATAAACTTTCTGCCCTTTTTGTCCTTCTTATCTCGGTATACAAAGATCTTAGCGAATTGGCCAGTCTAAAATTACTTGAGCTAGATAAGAGATATAGAGGTCAGTAAAGAGAAAAAGACAATATGGTTGGGTGCCATGAGATGGGCATCCGGTGCTCCATACAGGAGAGGCATACATGCAGGATGAAGAGCAGAATTTTGGTTGTGTGCATGTTTGTTCAGAGAAATTTGAGGTGAAAGAGGCTTTTTATATCACATAGCTCAGAAAAAAAGTTACAGCAGGGTTTGTTGTTGTGTTCCTTCATCCCATTGCCGCTCTTGAGTGAGCCAGTGGCAGAGTGTGTTTACTAAGCACGGTATGGTGCCAACAGCACAACTATCAGTGCACGGTCACGAGAATATGTGGGTTCCCTATCCAGGGCGCAAAGAAGAGTTAGGCACCGAAAGCTCATCCCTCCTGCAACCAGGGTGCATGTTCATGCCAGCTTAAACCTACCTCGCTCAGTCAGCTTCAGCTAGGATACATCAGTATAAGCTTTATCCTAAGCTGTGCAAACCTCCCGGGAGCCCCTGGGACACCTTGGGAGAAGGATTCACAGGGGGGGTGTGCGTGCCTGCCCTCGCTGTAATGCCAGTGTGTCTGAAACGAAGCAAGCATTCACCTTTTGGTCACTGGCAATTCCTTTGGTCAATGTAAGTGTGGTTGCTTCTCACAAACTGACATTTTCTTACAGGAGCAGATAGATGTACGTACACAGAAAAGTAAAGTTTTGCACTGAAGAAATCATCATCACTGACTGCAACAAATGCCCCCATAATTCTGCTCCTATAATGGGACTTACAGAAACTGTAGTAATATGGTGCTAGCCTCACTTGCTGGTAAGGAATGAAGACCTGACAAGCAAGCCCCGCTGCTTGTGTTTGCCCAACTTCTAAATGAATCACAGTGAAGCGCCCTTTGCTAGCATTTCATAACCTTGACTTTTCCACTGCAGCCAGAGTTGTAATTCTTTGATTTTACAATCCAAAGCTGGTTTTATGTCTCTGAAAAGACAGGTGAAAGACCTGCTTGATTTTTAGCCGTAAGCCTGCCAGATAATTGATCACCATTTCTCTAGGAAACAGGTACAGCTCCAGCATCTGCCTGGGGACATTTGTGTGCATGTTACCCACCTTTGTGGATGAAAACTCCCATCATGCAATCATTTCAGGGGAGGCTCTGCCAACACCTCCTCTTGGACCTGTCTTATTTTATTTAACTATTTCAGCACTGGTTGGGCACAGGAGGAGAGATCAGCTCCAGATCCCTATGGTTTTATAGCTCAAATGGTTGGGGAGAGGTAGGGTTTCCACCCACACCCAAGCCAATGCCTGAAAAAACACTAAAACCACATGAGAAAGGAGAAGAGATTGCCCCTACTCCATTAAAATCTGAATTTCTCTACACAGACTGGAACTTTTACGTTCCACACGGGCATGCATCCACAGAAGATGTTGTAATGGCTTCATCTCAAATGCAGATTACTGTGTCTATCCAGATGAAAGGTGCAGAGCCATACACCCTCTGGAGGGACTTGGATCTGCCTGGCTAAGTCCCAGTATCACCAGGCTGTGAAGATAAATTTGCTCCTCTAAAAAAGTCTGTGAATCCTAGGGTAAGGAAAGCATGACTGTTTGAAAGTAGGTTGAGATTGTTTTGGCCCCCAGACCTCTAATCATTCGCTTTACCGGGTAAAACTGCCCATTGCCAAGTGCCAGCTATCCTGAGGGAAAATTCGGAGAGAAGCAGCTACTAGATGGTTTGATTAGTTTTTCACCCCTAGACCTGGGTTGGACAACCAATTTGCATACCAGGACCGCTATGGACCTCCACCAGAGTTTCCTCTGGCTTCACCCTGCATAAGAAAAAACTTTTTCACTGTGAGGGTGACAGAGCACTGGAACAGGCTGCCCAGAGAGGTTGTGGAGTCTCCTTCTCTGGAGACATTCAAAACCCGCCTGGACATGTTCCTGTGTGACCTAGTCTAGGTGATCCTGCTCTGGCAGGGGGGTTGGACTGGATGATCTTTCAAGGTTCCTCCCAACTCCCAATATTCTGTGATTCTGTGACCATTTCTATTTTACAACCACAAATTGCATTTTGTAGGGTATTCTAATGATTAATTCATTGTTACCTGTTATCTTCATGTTAAGATTAAATGCTTTCCTAAAAGATAAACCCCACTGTACAAACGTATTTGGAAGGAATAATTTCCTCTTTTGCAGTATTTTCTGGACTCACGGTTTATGCTGCACCAGGCTTCTGAGCAGCTCATTGCATTGATGTCTTGTGGCATTAACAGCTATTAACTATCTCCTAAAAGCTTACTGGTAAAATATTAACCACACCATATACCTTGTGTATCAAAAGGAAATTCAATTTGACAAGTCTCCTTAAAAATAAATAAAGCTTCCACAGTGCCCACATAGACTAGAAACGCCTTCAGATTTTTGTGTAAGTATATATGAATTATTCAAGAAGATGAGCAAAATCTGATGTTCTCTGATCCTTCTCTCAGCAAGCTTTAAATATGAAAATTCCCTTGCTTTCTCAGTCACTTGCTTTTTTTCCTCACTTTTTTTGAGAGGGTTTTGAGAACCACAGTTCCTGCAAAGAAAAATCATTATATAGACAGTCTTCAAAATGAACAAGCAATGTTATGAAATGTCTTTGTAGTTTGAAATACCACTATTAGGCAAAGGAGTCTTGTTCCATATGCCACTGCAAATAGCAATTAGTTCAAGTAGAAGAGATTACCACCAGGTGCAGGTTTTGAAGTGACTTTTGGTGGGAGGAGGGAAAGGTCTCTCTTTTGTTAATTGTCTGTGGTAATTCATCAGGCATCTGAGGAATTTAGGGATATTCAACCTTTTGTGCTTAGGCAACAAAATATAACCTCCATGGCATCCGTGAAGTGGAGGGAGATACAGGGCTTATTGATGGTTGTCAGTCCGCTGAAGTGAAAGACGACATGAGGAAAAAAGCATATGTTATATTTGTCTTCCACAGCACTTCTATTTTGCAGGAGCTTTGTTGGAGGGCTCATTAAGAAGAAAGGCAGAATGAGCCCCTCCAGTGTGGGAACCCATGGATGAGCTGGAGGGCCCAGGGCAGGCAGCAAGCAGATGAGGTGGCTGCAGTAGTCCTTTCAAGCCTTGCAAAGCTATAGGTAACTTTCAGGAAATTACAAAGAGAGAGGCCTAACTCAACAAAGTGTGCCCCTGAGAAGAAAGATACTCTCAAAACTTCAAAAACCTCCTTAAAAGATTGGATTAACTTCTTCTAATCCTTTGAATCTTGGGTAGATAGGAGTTCAAAGAACTAATGTAATTTTATTATTACATTTAATCAAATGTTTAAGTTAAGAAATAGGAACTGAGCTAAGGGCAACCTTCCCTTATCGGCTTCCAAAGTCTGAAAGCAGGAAAGAAATA
>NW_010204090.1:142125-203665 GCF_000695765.1 Mesitornis unicolor
TGCAACAAGCTTAGGGGTATAACATACAGCAGCAGCTGAGTCAGCTTGACCATCGGCCATTTACTGGGATGAGATGCGCAGCTCAAGTACTACCAGATGATTCAATTCACATATCTTGGCAGTAACAGATAAGCCAAAAGGGATGCCCAGAGGGAATTAGTGTCATAAATTGGCAAGGCAAAGAGTCATTCACCAGCTTAAACAAAATGTTGTCATCAAGGAAGTTGTACATTTAATCCATACAGCAGAGTAGGCTGTCCTACCAAATGAAAGCATTTTGCAGGTTAGCTTCTCATTAGAGAAATGAGTTTTTCCAGGTCCAGGCATATTTTGTGCTACTGGTTTACATCAGGCTGTGTACTCCAACCCCTCCCTTTCAGGAGTTTCAGCCCAAATACCAGTGCCAAATAAGAACCCATTGGTGATGATAGAAAAGTTAATATTACAGTGTGTGTATTCATGCCCTTTTCCATAGCTTCCCACAGGCAAAGACCTTTTCACAAGTGCAACAGTAATGTAAGATTTCTTCAAAGATTGCTCATTTGCTTGTATCGTGAACCAGGAAATTCTAATATATAATCAGCTCCATCATCACAAGGTATGTCCAAATAACATGACCAGAGACCGATCTTTCTTCCTTTCTTCCTTTCTTCCTTTCTTCCTTTCTTCCTTTCTTCCTTTCTTCCTTTCTTCCTTTCTTCCTTTCTTCCTTTCTTCCTTTCTTCCTTTCTTCCTTTCTTCCTTTCTTCCTTTCTTCCTTTCTTCCTTTCTTCCTTTCTTCCTTTCTTCCTTTCTTCCTTTCTTCCTTTTACTTCCTTTCTTCCTTTTTCTTCCTTTCTTCCTTTCTTCCTTTCTTTCTCTAAATTAATTATGGATGAGATGTGACTAAAGTGCAATGGGTTCCATTTATGCACAGTCAATTAAGTCAGTGCCATTTAGCCAAGGAAATTCCATTCTAACAGCGCAAATTTCAGCACAAGCATTTTTCCTTAGATGACAGGTAGACATCATCAGAGGTGGACAATTAAGTACAGGAAGAAAGAAATTATCTAAAAAATCAGAGTACATTATTGCATATTTTCAAGTCAGTGGGAACTGAAGTGTTGCTGTAAGAAAGATAAAGTGCAATGTAATTTGAAGAGATCATTCCAGGGGCTAAGGATTTCTTCTGTTTTCTAGAAAGTTAAAGCGGCAGAACATCTAGGGAGGGAAGAAAAGTTATGGATAGACCTGAGCCCTGTTCTGTTGCCTCTTTCAAATACCCAAATTTGGGAAAAGCATGGAAATATTATGAACAACAACCTCAAACCAATCCAACCACCAGCTTAATATACATGACGAGAAGGCAGTGGCAGTATGCCGACTGGATGAAGTCATGCTACCCAGGTCCAGCACAAGACCAGGATCTAAGAATTTAGGAAACACACAAGAATAAGTTCCCTCTGCTTCAAGCCCATGCCTTAAACACAAAAACCAGACAACTTCTGGGTTTCCAGCTTTTGCATTCTTCCATCATTATTTTTTTTTTCACAGACATTTGTATGTTTGTACATCCTATGAGTGTTAGTGCTCCATCTGCTTTCATCCTTTCTCCTATCTGGTTTCTGCAGAAAAACCAGGCCGTTGACTGCTGGGCTCTCAGACATTGCCATGGCAACAGACCGTGATGTCAGAGACACAGGATTAGAAGTTCCTGGCATCGCTGAGCTAAGGGAGAAGCCTGGCTGGGAAGGAAAAAACTCCCATCCAAACAGTTTCAACAATAGAAATGGGAATTTCAAGAGCAGCTAGCGAAGAACTCTTGGTAGTAAACTATCCAGAAACAACCAGAAATTCAGTCTCAAAAATCTGTTGACTGAATAGAATCCCAAAACAATTGGCATGGGAGTAAATCATTAAAATAAGTGAAGCAAAGCCAGTGTTGTGCCAGCAGTAACTGTGTCATTGGAATCAAGATAATTTTACCATTTTACCTATGAAAGCAAAACACAGTGGTGGAAAATACAGCATCTTTAAGTAAATTAGACAATGAGCATTTATTTCAGCTCCATCAAGAGAAGTCGAGTGCAGTTTTACACAGATTATTCCCTTGGACCTAAAGTTCATAGTAGAAAAGACAATGTATGAACTACATGCGTGAGTGCACTTAAAATAATCAGATATCTCAGTTTATACATGTGGGAATACTGTGCAAAACTGCAAGCGGTAACAGGGGACTTGACAGCCAAAGTCCACTCCCACAGCCATTATTTTGGAAAAGGAGCAGATGTGAACAACTGAGCCTGCAGCCCAGCCTTTGGGGGCTGAGGCAGGACCCTCTCCAGCCCAGCAGCGCAGCTTATCACAGCACTAGGGATGAGCACCGCTGCTCTCAGCAGGCTGCCAGACTTCCTTCTTGGAGTGGGCCTGCAGCTGGTGAGAGGAAATGGGAAAAAAATAAAAATAAAAATAAAAATGAGGAAACGAATATAGAGAAGGAAAGAGCATGGAGGCCCAGAGCAAAAGTTGAAACTGGGTCATATAAATATGAGGACGATTTGTAGCAAAATAAGGTGCTTCCTTCTCTAACCTTGGAAAGAGGAAACTGGGAGCAAAATGTCTTGTTCTTCCGCTCCTGCCTGGGTGGCCTTGCTCCTTCTTGGAGTTACTATTGCGATGACTAACCTAGCTATGTGCCTACCTGCTGCATCAGGGCAACTTTAAATCAGATCTCTGTCTGCTTCCTAGACAGGAAGCCTTGATGACTCATGTGCTGGGCAAGGACTACCTGTGATGAGCTGAAAGACCTCAAGCAATATATTTCAATGGAAAACCAAATAAACTGCAGGATACACACACACACCCCTCCATCATGATTTCAAAGCTAACTTTTTAAAAAACAGCACAGGAGTTTACTGCCTTTTCAGCACTGTGCTGTGATTTAAGGCATGTCTACACCTATCAGGGGAATATCGAGGCAAAAAGCCCTGAGCTACCTATTTCCAGAGCTGAATGCTATATAATTACTAACTGGCCTTGCTTCAAGAAAGCATGTAGCCCTACCTAAAGCCATCTGAATTGCAGCTGGGATACGATCACGTACCTTCGTGCTTCCCCACGTTGTGCCATGGAAATATATCAGCCTGTTCAGAGGTTGCCCAGGGCTCTGTGCTCTGCTTTGTGATGTGGACCTGCCTCATGAAAGAGCTGTGAAACAACTGTTAAAAATCTGTGCTTTTGGAATCAAAATTCAAATTCACTTAACTAAATTTCAAGCAGACCAGCCCGTATTATTTTTGGTACAGATGTTGTAATGACCTCTAACTGATTTGAAATGTTGGTAGGAGTTTTGTGCCTGTTTTGCAACCCAGAAACCCTGGGCTGTAAAACAGAAGCTGTGATTCTAGAGGACAACTTATTCCTCAGCGTTTTTGCTGCTCCTTTCAGTGGCAGTGAACTGTGAAGAAACCACAGTCCGGATTAGCAGTGAGCCCTCTGCATTGTTTTCTGCATTGTCTCTTGTGGTATTTTAAGCATTTGATGCACAATTACCCATGTTGCTGGCACGCACCTATGAGTTGTTGCTGATTTCCCCCGTTTTACTGCTAGTACTTCATATTTCCCTTGAAGCATGAAGGAATTGCAGGCATAGAAAATTATTTTAGCACTAACTCCAACTCTGCAACAGCCTGACTTCTCTTCAAGTTTTGCTGGGTTTTTACTTCTGCCATTCCCAGCACAGCACTTTGCAGAAACACAGTTGATGCAAAGAGCTACCTGCACATTTAGATGAAAGCAACAGTGTGCAAGGTGCTTGAGCAGAATTAACCCACCAGGTGAGTGCAGTGGAAAGGGGACTCTTTGGAAAGGGCTACTGGGTTCGTCTTCAGGGATGCTGTTCCTTGAATTAGCAGGATGCCTCTAGTCCCTTCTCCCTGAAGTAAACGTTGCCACGTGGCACCAATTATGTCAAAATTGGTCTTGAAGTTGTGGTTGCAGAAAAGGCACCTACTCATATTCGTGCATCTTTTTAAATGGTTTTGACCAAGCCACTAGCATTTTTACTGGAGTTCCCTGAATAACTTCAACTTGCTTTCTAATAAAAATGCCCTTACTTACACTGGCAAAATGCTGTGCACCTGCAACAAGCCACAGAGGAGTGTACAATCACTTGGTGTCCTTGCAGCTGAAATGAGTGAACTGTAGAAGTTACAACACTACAAAATATCTACAAGAAACAAACATACAAACAAAAAACTACTGAATTCTTATAGCTAAAAGCAAGTGAGAAGGAATTTTAGTGGCATTGGAGTACACAGCAGTCGGAGGAAAAACAGTTCATTTTATGAGAAAATATTTTGCTATTGACAGCTGTCTCCTCTAACACCTTCCCTGACTCTGAGTAAAACAAGAGATCAAACAAAAGCAGTTTTTAATTTAAGGTAAAATATTTCCTTGTTGTGTTCTGCATCATCTTTTCATTCTACCTGGTTCACTAAGTATAATTATTCCACTTAAGAAATCCTATGAAAAACGACAGGCGAGCTACAAGCACTCTGATATCAAGTGCAGACTCATGTCCACATGTTCACACTCGTGCTCTCCCACACTTTTTCCTCCTGTAATTATGTTATTTTTCTAGTAAGTAGCAGATTACCTGACATGTATGTCAATTAGTCATCCTTTTCCCACTGCAAAGCTTGCCATCTGTTCAACATTTCTTAGGATTCAATGGGAGTTTTCAACTGACTTCATTATTCACTGGGTCAGACTCTCAAATGTTCAGAAATGGTATGATTATACTGAAGTTTAAATTCATGTGGAGCTTTATTGAGGAAAGAGTCTGATCCAGCTGGATCTAAAAACTAGAGCCAACTAAATCATATGTTTAGAGATGAAGACCTAAATTCTCGGTAATTCTGGATGTACTGATTCAATGTCTTTAATTCTCACTTACAAAACCATTTTTATCTTTCTGCTTTTATAGGGACAACAAAAACGTATTTTTTGCAGAGTGCTTCTCATCTGTAAAGCACCATGTACTGCCCAAAGGTGAGTAACCACTGGGAACTCATGCATAGGAGAGCTGATGCCATATGCTTGTTATGCTCATGCTCACCAACTGTTCCCAGAAAAGCATTCAGGTGTTTTGAGTCCCAGATTAATTCCTATAATACTCCTACAATGTAGTCAAGTGCATTAAACCTCAAGTGCATTAAATGCCAAGGAAACTAAAGCAGAGAGATACAAGGTCTGATCTTCAAAAGTACTGATAGCGAACTCTAAACTTCATTAATTTCATTTATTGATGAGTGTGCTTGGTCCCTTTTAGGGATGCCAACTGTTGTGCAACTTGCTCAATTCTGTTAAAAACAAACCAAAATAAAATCCTAACTGTTTCTGTTTATCAGTCTGATTTCTGTAATATTCTACTATAACAAAAAAAAAATTCAAAGTTGCTGGTGGTCTTCTTGACCTTGATAGTCTAACATGTAATAAAAGTAAAAAATAAGAAGATCAACCTCATTAAATATTTTTAAGAGGTTAAGTAAAATATTTGTGATTACTTCCTCTTGGGTAAGATTATGAAAATGCATCACAAACACCAGAAATTACTGATGCCACATTACAACTCTGCCACTGTTCCAGCTGACTAAAAATAGAGGTCTGTGACAGGCTAAGAATAAAAATATTCAGTTGGAAGTTAGTAACTGTTAGTCATAGTTTGATCTCTTAAATCTATCTTCAGTGCAAGAAATGAGTAATATAGAAGCAAACCCAAAAATAAAGTTTTGGAGAGCTATGAGAATATATTACAGGCAGCTTCAGTAGGTGTATATTTCTGGTCTAGTAGAATCATTATACTAAATGCATAACACAGCAATTGCATTTTTGCAGGCATATAAAAACCATCATTCATTACATTTCATCTACTTTTGAACTACACATGCTCTTGTAGAGGAGGACGGACTTGCTGCACTTCAACCATCAGCCATCACAAGGCCGGACTTAGCTCATCTGCAGTGAGACCCATCAGGTCCTTGGCACCAAGGGTCTCACCCTGCAGATCTGCTCCTCTTGGGCCACACCACCTCCTAATACAGATGTAGTCAACCCTCACTCATTCTCTTCCCAGTAAATTTGGAAGTCCCTACTGATTGTATGCTCAGTAAGAATGCCGGGGGAAACTCTTCCGTTCAACATCCCACCACAAACTCTCTGGTTGTATGGGAGGGAAATCTCATTCCTCTGATCACCCAAGGAAGGGAGCAGGGTGGATGGTGTGGGTAGGATGTGCAGCTGCTGCTGCAGGGGTGCAGGACACCACCGAAGGACCAGGAGCACAGAGGGTGCAGTGGGAGCTGCAAAGAGAAGGGAGATACAGTCCTTTTGGGCAGCCCCACTAAACCTGTGTCCCTGGGGAAGCTGCCAAGGGCCATGAGGCAGCTGGCAGTGACACAGACTGCTTGGCACTGCTTGTCTCCTGACAGGGCAGCTGGGGTCAGGAGAGATTGTCCTTGCACATGTGGCATATCCCATCTGGAAAATACATTCTCCATTCATTTTCTCTTCTTGTCTGCTACCTGCTACACAATCAGCAGGCCAACTACAGCATTTTTGTTTGCTAGGCGTGGACCAAAGCTTTGCTTTCCCCCATTCAGGGTCATGTTCCTTTGGGTTTTGTTCCCCACTTCTTTTGCCAGCCACAACAACCTATTTCCTAGGGGACATCTTTTCATCCCACCATACTTCACAGATCTCACAATCTGCTGAGGTTCAACCTCCCTTGGACACACTTAAAAGTTAACTGCCTCCTCCTTAGTTTTATTCTTCTCCACATTTTTTTAGAAAGAAAATTATTTTTCTCCCTCTAAATCAATGGGACCTCTTTAAAAACCTGGGGTTAGAAATTCCAGCATGAATTCTTGTGCAACGATCAGGGAAGGGTGGAGATACAAATATCATAAAGTACAAAATCATCACTGAATCTGGAGCACATCCACGAATTTAAAAGCCGATGGGACACTCAGAGTAGAGATAAACACAGATGGACAACAACATTGCCAGAGAGAAGGATTAGACTGGACCCGTGAGTGACGTTAGGGAATGGCCAGATCAAGGCAGTGCATTTTCCTCCCACAAACGTCCTTACTTCCCACCATTTCCAGTAAGGAGAGGCAAGAAATTTCTTACCCCCCACTAAGAATTCTTGCAGCAAAGACCTTTTAAGGGTGTAGTCAGTATGTCCTGCCTCGGTCTGTGCTTCTGGCATGTCCCTCTTTGGAAAACTGACCACTCCGTGACCTTCCTGCGCTCTTCCCACTTGCCGTGTTGTCACTCAGCTATGGGCAATGCCGAAACTTCCCCTCTGAACTGTGTCCTAATTCCTCTGACTGCCCTGGTCTGCTATGTGTCCTCTTCTAAAAAAAAAATTGTCTCCTTGGACCACATGTCCATGAGCTTGCTTCTTGGAATAAATTGTTTCACAGCATGCAAGCAGTTTGCATGCAAGCAGCTTGCATGCAAGAATTAAATTCTTCTTCTAAGGATAAGGTTGCTGGTGGTGACTCTGCCTGGATAGCGACTTTCAGGAATAGAAAAGAAACCAAAAAGGGAGCATGACATTGTTCCCTCTTCTTCCTTGCTTCTCCCTGGGTGCCGTGAAATCTCTGGGTGCTTCAAAATGCCAAAGAAAAGCTCTTATTTCTGAGACAGCCCATTCCCTCCACATTTCTCTTGCTTGATACCTACAGACAACTCCTACCAGCATACCTACCACAAATGTTCACTGCCCTCTCAGTAGGGAGTGATGCCTCCCAAAGTTGACACCTAACACACCAGCAAGGCACTAGCTGTTGTTCTGTGAAGTTTAAAACTTTGAGTCAGTTTAAGCAATTCTTGCTCCCATTTCTGTATGTAGCAGGCACATGCACTGAATGTAGTAACCTAAACAGCGCCCTGTATGAGTCACAGGAAAAATTTCAGTGGAAGGTTTTTGACATTGCAACACTCTTCCCTATATTTAGACACAAGGAATGATGTTTCAAAAATTAAAAGAACTCATGAAAGTTTTAAAAATGAAACCTCTAGGATGACTTTTCAAATTCTGCCTTACTTCTCTGGGAAGAGCAGCCAGTACTCCTCCTCTTCCAGGAAGATCAGCCATAAGCAAGTGGTGAGCTTAACAGAGTGGTCAACTCATTCCCTTTGGATATTCACACCTAAGAGATCTTTGTTACTCTGAGCCAACTCAGTCTTATTGCTGGAGCTCCCAGCATTAGCTACCTTTTTTTTCCTTTAGAGTTTTTAACTTTCTGGGGATTTTTTTAATGGACTGTAGTTGCAGATACAATCAAAAGTTGCAGCTGCTGATTCCCATTCATTTCTGGGCATGGTTTATCCACACTGCCCTGGCATGCCAAGATTGTTCTGGTGGCTCCATTCTGAAGGCCTGATTCCCATTTAACTGGGGCCTGATTCCCTTTTGTGGTCCTATAAAGCAGCAGTGGAAAAGAGACTTAGCAGAAAGAAGTAGTGGGCCCTAAATAAACAGAAAACACCTATCTGTCAGGTAGCTAATCCAAGATGTTAGAGCCATTTATAAAAACTTGTTATTTTTCTAAAGTCATCCAGGAATGTTGTTAATAGCTCTTTACTGTGGTGCCAAAAGACACTTTTAGAAGGGATTTAATGCCCAGTTCATCGCAAATTTGATCTTTGTTTTTGCCTGTTCCCCAGCCAGCAGCTAGGAACAAAACAGGCTTTGAAGCCTGCAGCATTATTAATCTGAGACTCATTAGAGTAAGAGAGAGAGAAGGAAATAAATCCCTTCTCCTAGCACTACTAACTCAGTGTAATGGCCCAAGAATGACAAGCTAAACATTACTCCAAAATTATCAGGCTTCATTTCTCATGACGGATCGCAAGCAGTGATTGCACTTTATCTTTCTAAGCTGACCTGACTGCGAACAAGGAATGCGCAGAATGCCAAGGCCCTCCGTTCCCTCGTGCAGCCTCCCCCAGCAGAAACTGCAACATGATGCAACATTTAGCACTCTGTTCTTCTGGTGCTGAGGACAAATACATATTCAATGCAAGCTGGTTCCCTGAAAAAAAAAGGAATCTGGAGCAGTTTCCCTTTGCCGACCTGTGGAGCATACGCCTGTGTTGATCTTGGAGGAGAATGTGGGGCTTGGTTAGGGGGAAGCACTTAAAAAAAATATATCATCAGCATATCTCTTGAGCTGGGCTTTGATCAGCTTCTTTTACTGTCCAGCAAAACAGTTGGTAACCACTAAAACATTTGAAATGATGTCATGAGGTGCAACGAGGATCTGCCCCGAGTACAAGATGGTCAAATGCCTCTACAGTGAAGACACTCTTCTCTCTGTCAAAGGCGTATCAGGTTAATGACAAGCCCACACTTCATGGGTGCCTAAAGACTTTGCAAGACAAAATCACCAGGGATAAAAGAGCATTTTAATTTCTGTCGAGCAACTTCCATTTATCATCGTGGTCACAGTTGCATGTTGATAAATTGTCTATTTTTTTACTGGTTTTTCTCATTTATTTCCTTCCTTTTAGAAAATCTGCACCTTT
This sequence comes from Mesitornis unicolor, assembly GCF_000695765.1. NCBI lineage: Eukaryota > Metazoa > Chordata > Aves > Mesitornithiformes > Mesitornithidae > Mesitornis > Mesitornis unicolor. Next base: position 151,705 of record NW_010204090.1, read on the forward strand.
TCTATATTTCCTTTGTCCTCAACAGTCTGATGCTTCAGTTTCTACAGAAGGCAATCAAGCAGCAGCAGACTGAGTTTAACACTGAAATATTGGGGAGCAGGGGATTCACCCACAAACTATAGTTAGACCAGTTTTGAAAACTCAGGATTAGAATACAGTTCAATTGGAATTAGAATTAATTCAGCTGCTGAAAAGCTTGAAAAACTATGATTCTCTTTTTAAAGAATGTTTATGCCGGTTCCAAGTATCTGTAGAAGTTGAAGTGTATCGATCAGAGGAAGTTCAGAACCAGCCCAAATATTCAACAGGCATAGAAATACATATCTGAGGGAAGTAATAACAATGCATTATTATGTTAAATGCTGATGATTTATCACTTTAGGAAAAAACAAACAAACAAACAAGCTTGATTCAGGTCTCCTTTAATTGCACATCATTCCTTTAAGAGGTCTTCCCCTATATCACAAACTTAGACTAGGTATTTTGGGAAGCATCAACTGCAAATAAGAGTGCAGCAAAACCATGCATTCCAGGGAGCACAGGAGAGCCCATCCTAGGAGCACGGTGTTATTTAATTATTAATTACTCTGAAGCTGCATCAACCCCAGGCTGGTATCCTCAGTCTCAGTATGTAAGGGAGGTATTGCTGGAGCCATAAAATCTCTGTGGCTGTATTTCGAGTAGGTGGTGAGCATGCACTACACTGCCCAAAGCCCCTGGCTAGCCTGAGGACTCAGGTGCACCAAGGAGGGGTACCCACTTCTCTTCAAACCCGCAAGCCTAAGCTACACAATCAGCACAACTCGTGCCAACTGCCACACTCTTCTTTTCTTGACCAAGGCTTTGCTCTCCCCTATTCAGGAGCGTTTCCTTTGGGTTGTACTCTCAATTTCTTTTGCCAAAGGGGTAGGGAGGCACCCACCACACCAGCCAGATCTCTCAAGAAGCTGGGGGAAAATCAGTAGCCTGCTGCAGCTACAGAAAGCTGCAAAGTGCTCTTGTAGCCCATGGGTTTGGAAGTTGTAGTGATTTCTTCTCTCCTTCCTGTTTTACCTAACCAGCAGGACAGACTTGTCCCTAGTTGCATTAATAGTTTCTAAAGAAGAGGATAAATGAGTTCACATAGCATCCAAATGCTATAGTCCTGCATTACTGGTATTTCTCAGCAGGACACAGGGTAAAACTCTTATCACTTGCCAAGGCTGTCATTGTGTCCATCACAGTATGCAAACATCCACATGGCTGTTTGCCTCCTTCCTTGCCCTGGAGTATTTTCTCCTGTTTCAAAGGGAGAGTGCAGGGACAGGGCTGCAGCGTGCAAGCTCTGGGTTGGAAAATTTGTCCATTGTCCCACACTTCCACCTTTCTTTGATGCTTCTCAGGGCCTAAATTCCTTTTCTACAAGCAAAGTGCATATATTTTCTTAATTCATGTATTTTAAAAAAATATTATGCAGAAATTATTCATCTATTTCATGTAACACTGAATCTCTTTGTGCTGCAGAAAGAGTTTAATGAGACGGAGCAGAATTATGGGGTAGAAAAATGGCACTGCACTCTCCACTCCGTTTGTCAGTAATGTTTTGTTATTACAAGAATGCTTGGGGTTATATTTTTTTCTGTGCTGGTCTGATAGATTGTGTTTTAATCTTTTGTAAGACCAGTTGTTTAGATCTCATTTAGAAGGCTGTGGAGAAAATGCTCTTTTCACAAAAACAATCCAATTCTTCTGTAAATATCTGCTGTCATATTTATCCTCTTGGAATTAAATTCATTTTTTTTAAATTAAACTTGCTGCTACAGGAAGCAATAGTTGCAAAAACTGTTTAAATAGGTACCATTTGTGAATATAAACAGTTTCAGATTTTTTTTTTATCTGAAGGCCTAAGTGGTTTCATAATTTCTGGTGCTGTTTTGAGAGTGTTTTTATACAGAAATAGACTAAAGAATGCTGAAACTCCACGTAAGCAGTGGAGAAAGGGGAGGAGGACAGTTGTTTTAAAAATGGCTGAAGATCAGAATGGGAGGCTGTGAACACAAATGAATTACATGTATGTGAGTTGCAAAAGGAGGAGGGAGTCACTCTCCACATTTGGAAATGATAAGAAATATCAGGCTGTCCTGTAATCTCACAGTCCAGAGCTGTAAATCCAGGGAGGAGAAATGATCAGTTGACCACAGTTTGGATTAGGACATGAGCCTTCAGTTAACATGACAAGGAAGATGTCTGTAGTGGTGATTCATCAGGCACCACGTCATGGATGCCTTCAGATTTTTACTGCTACTTAATGTCTGCTTATAGGGGCATTTAAAGATAAATCACTTGAAGATAAATCAGTCACAAAGGGATCAGAAAAGGCAAAAAAATTAAGCAGAAACATAGGGAAGACAGCAAAATGAGAGAAAACATCTTTCTAAGTAATGGATTAGACTCTACCCTAATGCCTACCACTCCACTCCTTACCATTTCACCCAGTACGTTTCCCTAAGCTGCACCCCTCCCCGGGGATGCAGCCACAATGCTGCCTCTCTCTTTCATATCTCCTCCTGTCTCTGAAAAACTTTGCATTAAGGACACGAAGCATGGTAGAGACAGATGAAATAACCTGCCTTTCTGAGTCCATACGGACACAGCGGCCGAGGGCAGCAGCTCTGGGACAGCCTGATCTCTGGTCTCCTCACTGGCACAGAGGGGTGGTTGCCTGCACACTGAACAGTGGGTGCCACAGCCCTTCTACGATGCACCTAGGTGCCAAGGGTGATTTGGTCTTTAAGATAAAGACTTGGGCTCACAGGTTGCATAGTTAAAATGTCTAAACTATACCTTCAAACTACTTGAAAGAAAAACAAAAGAGGAAGACACCGTTGAGGTTCCAATAAGTTTGTGACACTTTCTTTCAACATGGTTTTGGGGTATCTCTGCTCTTAGAGAGTGTCCTGGTAACCCTGCGCAAACATGCACAGGTAAGCACCCCTGCTCTGCAGGGCTTGGCTGAGCCAGGCGGGCAAGAGGCATCCACCACACCCACTGCCTGGAAAATGTGTCTGCAATGGTGTAACCCTGTCACAAGACTGGTCCCCAGGGAATTTCCAGCATTAGCTCCTCTGTCTGGAAGAAATTTCTTTGTCTTAACTTAGCTGTCCTGCCCAACATCATCTCCCCCTCCCCAAAGTCCTTAAAAGCCGACCACTGTTTGAAGAATGACTTCATCCTCACGAGATCAGAAGCTGTGGGCAGTCACACACAGTGATGCAAAGCCTCTGAGGTGAACGATGACACAGTGAGCAGGGAAGTGGGAAATCAGACCCATGCGGCTTTTCTGAGGGCTTTTTTAGTGTTTGCTGCCTTGTTAAAAAGACGAAGCCCTTCCCAAAAGTCACCGAGGGAAATAAAAATGGAATCATACTACTCCTCATTCATAAGCCCTGTTTTCACATAGCATTGATTCGCTCCACATTTCCTTTTTCTGTGGCACATGGGATAGCAACTACCAATAAAGCTCATGAGTTCACTGCTTCATCACTTAAGGAGCAGTGCTTGAGCTGGCCATTTGCTGCTTAGCTCTATTGTTCCCAAGCTGTAGCTGATAACATTTCACAGGCAGGAGCTCTGGAAGTTAATTTGCCTCCCAATTCCAACACTTGCATATTTTATTATAATTTGGTTATCTGAACAGGGCTGTTTAATCTCTCTCTGTTGTAGAGCTGCAAATCTGCTTCCTCCAAGCTGCTAAGTTACAGCAAACTCCCAGTTCAGTCTGCAATTCCTTTGAGCTCTGAGTACCAAATGCTGTGGTTTAAAAAGATTAAAACCAGAGATGAAACCTGATTGTTGTGCCATGCATCTGCTTTAAATTGGTAGTTCTGTTTATTTTAGAGACTTCAACTGATGCAACGAAAAAGCAAGCATCCATTCTGTGGAATTAATCTTGCTACACTGGGCTTTACACTCGGCCTTTGTTTACCCTTCTTTTTCAGAGCACCACTGAAATCTTGCCCTCACTGCAAAATAAACATGACTAATAATTAGCACATGCCATTGAATTAGGTGCTACCTCTACATTAAATCCTGTAAGTTATAATCAGCTGTGTTTTAGCTGTGTCCGACTGGTCCAGGGTCCCACTCGTTTAAGGACCACTCATCAGTTCACAATATCTCCTTGTTAGAGGGTACATGCAGGCAAGTGCCATTCCAATGCTAGAGATTGTGAGCTCTAGAGGTGGCAGCACCTATGTGATGAAAGGGAGGGGACACCTCACTGCCTGGCCTAAGGTGACACTCAAGATGGATGAGACAGAAGGGAGAAATTCAAGTGTGGGCAGCATAGTCAACACTGACAGGGACCCAGGGACAGATCTTCCATTTATGTCAGCCTTCCACAAATCAGGTAAATGAGGTAAGTCCCACCATGAACCAAAATAAGCCTTAGTGTCATTCAATCTCACTTTGATGGTCTGCAATCCTTGACCAGCCTTCAGCAGGAAGTTGAATACTTGTCCCTTGTTTTTTTGGGAGCTGAAATATTAGCTTAACACCACATGGGCAGTCCATAACTGCTTCTGAACAGTCTTTAGAAGATAGGTAAGAAAAGCAAGGCTTACATTTTTGATGTCGAGCCAGCAACTTCACTAGCAGATATACAAGTACTCGCAGCCAAGAAACCAAGGGCTTTGTCCCATGCAATTTGGGTAGCCAACATACAGCCTGAAACTGCCTTTCTCACAAGGCACTGAGCTGCCTCTTACCACCAATCCACACAGAGGTCAATGCCTTGCATTTAGGTACCATGCCTACACAACATTTTAAGGGGTTGTATTATGAAGGGCATCTGTACTGAGCAATTTGAATGGGTTTGACTGCAGAAACAGGCACTATCTCAGTAAGATTTGCATAGCTAAATGACATACAAAGCAATTTGCAATTGCTTAAAGAAAAAGGCTGTATAAATTGATGTATTAAAAAGTCACACAACAAAGATATCTGTCATTTCTATTATGAGTGGTGTGGTAAGTTTCATCAAGGAGAACACTGGCTTTTGTTTTTGAGATGAGTGAACAATGCAAGCTCGTGGCAAACTGCAGTAGCCTGCCTCAGTCTGCGTGAGGTATGGAGATTTGACATCCAGTTACACCTCAGGGCATTCTGGAAACAGAGATAATCTTTCTGGTGCCAGGCCAGGTTAAATGCATAGGGCACAACAGATCCTGCAGATGCTCAGTCGGACAGATGTAGAAACTTGATGTTATCCTATTTTGGGATGCCAAACAGAGCTTATTCTGTTCTTACAAAGCAAAGACATAAGAGACATGAAGAGGAAGTGGTTTACCGCAACAAAGGCATTCATGGCTTGTAACGCCCTTCCAATTACAAGGAGCAGACAATTGTTCATCATAAATGTTGGAGAGAAAAAGCTGAAAGAAGAGAAAAAGCAGCTTGCCATGAAGAGGAATAAAAAGACTGTATGTGAAATTGCACACTCACATAGGCTGATGCACGTCTGGCCTGACTCCACTGTAATCAGCAGAGTTAGCCTGTGCTTGCACCCATCTACACAACAGATGAAGTCCTCCCCAAAGTCTTTCCCTGTAATTGTGGCAAAACCTCTTCACCAAAATCTCTCTTTTGTTCTCCCCAGAACACTGGGCTCCCTCTCTCTCCAAACAAATCTCTGCTTAAAAGTCATAACAATGAAAGTTTATACCCTTTCCTTTCTTGTCTGCCACACAGTTTATTTGCCTAGGGACTTCCGAGGAGGAAAAGACTAGCAAAGATGCCAATTCCAGCTATATTTAGGAACCTCCTACTTATATTTGCATCTTGCTGAAGGCCATATTATTTCTGGGACTGAGTGATGGCTTTCCCTGATTTTGTCCTGCTACTACTTTCAAAGGAATTGCATTAACACAAAACTGGAATAGCACAATTGGGAGTTGGGCTTTCTAACCTGGGCTTTCTAGAAGGCAGGATGGAGGGGCCTGGGGGTGAATTAAGCATAAAGAAGGCCCAAAACCACAGTGTTTTTAACCTTCTTCAGCCAAATGGTATGCACCACCCGGGGAATAAAACCACAAAACTCTTAAGTTTTAGTGGCCTTTGTGGGTCTTTTTATGAAACCGGCTTTCTACACGTGTCCAAGTGGCAACCAATGAGACTTGCTTTATATGGTTGTTCAGTCAGCTTTGGTAGATAAAACTGATATTCCTCATTTCTCATTTGGATGTTTCTGGTTGAGACATGCAGAGTCTGTTATGTTAGGGAGTGCACCACCTTCAAAACACAGAGTAGAAAAACCTCAGAGAGCTTCCATCTGCTCCGGAGTCATGTGTGACCATAGCTGCATTATGAAATAGCAATAATATCTCCCTACTGCATCTTACCACAAAGGTTTGTGACTACTGAAAACACATGTGGAGAATGATGGAGGTACATCCAAAACGGAGCAGAAACAAAGGGCAGTGAGCTGCCTGTCACCTAGAAACTGCAGCTGATTCTTAGCAACCCTAATAAATAGACTTCTCTCATTCCAAGGAAAAAAAATTAATCACCACCAACAATTAGATGAACAACAGTGATTTCATTTGTTTAATGCTTTTATTTTCCATGAAGCTACTTACAAAACTACATCATATTCCTATTTTTTTTTAATAAGGAAACTCCAAAGACACATGGGAGACTTATCTTTCCCATAAGGCAGCACCTGAGGACAACACCAAAGCAAAGGAACCCTTGTAAATATTTGCCCAGCATCCCAAATCCTCCCAGTAGCACCATGTGGAAAAAGGTGGAGCTGCGAGCACTCAGTCTCTACCAGGTACCCATTGGTACAAGACAGCAGCTGTAATGCTGCACTAATCTGTGCAAGGCTTCAGCGAAATAAATCTCGCTATTTAAACTCAGACCAGAGGCAAAGGTGCTGTGTACAGGGAGATACAGTAATGTATCAGTACAGCAATGCATCAGTAAGGTACCAGCTGCTCCTAAGGTATGTTCCTGATAAATGACTGGCCCATCTATGATTAGCATGAAAATACAGTCAAACCTTTCTTTAAAAATCAATTTTTCTTAGCTGGTTGATAAGAAAGTTGGTATTTTCAATCCAAGACAAAGCCATGAATCAGAAGCCATGAATCAAATGACTAACCACAAGAGATATATTGGGTATGATCTTCCCTAGCGCAGCCATGCCAAAGAACGTCTTAGCTTAATAACACTGGTTGACACTGGCACCATCCCAGTGGTTCCCAGTGCTTCTTTATTCATGTGAATGTTTTCGACTCAGCACTTCCACAGTTTCATAAACATCAAGGCTGACATCATTTAAACTGCAAAAAGCATTTAAAAGCATTAAAGCTCAATAGCAAAGCTAACCTGAGGCTTGAGCTAAGCCTTGATTTATGCACTGAAGGTTTCTACTAAGCAGGCTATGGGATGCTTTCAGCATGAAACTGAATTTCTCATTTACTTCTTCCTCTGTAATAGAACAAGTTAAAGCCCTGGAACCAAATCTTCAAGCTCCAGGTTCGAGTTGTTCAGTTTGGGTTGATTTCCAGTCATTCTGCAATGGATGTAGCAGAAATCAAGCACTATACAGAAGGTGCATGAAGACATTTAGAACAAGGTCAGCTTTCACAAAGCAACCCTTCCAGGTCACTGCTAACGTAACTATGTCTCAAAGCAATGCCTGCTACCAGTCCTGAATGTTTAGGGATATGATACAGAACCAGACAAGACAGTTTCACAGTAACATCATCTCTGTCACAAAGGATCATCATAGAATCACCACCTACTATGACCAGAGCATTTGTTAGAAAGCAATGCCAGATTTGCCCTTTCCCCTGCAATAACTGAGAAGGGAAAACAGTCCCTCAAGATTAACTGCCTAGGTCATCTGTGGTGACCTTCCCTCTTCACGTCCCTATGATACACTGAGCTCGATTTGGCGGCTGGAAACCTTACATAGTGCAAACTGAAAACTCCATCTGGTTCTTCCAATGAGTGAAAATGGCCCTCCAGTAAAGAAACTCAATCTTACAGCTTTTCCTTACGAATGCAACTTCTTCACTGAAGACTCAAAAAAGTCGATTTAACTCAACTTGCCAAGTTTGACTCAGCAATTTTATGACTTTTTAAAGTAATATTATTACTGATTTTATTAGCAGCCAAAAAAAGAGAAAAAATGTTACTGTGACAAAAATACCTTCTTGACACAGATTTAAAAGGACATCTTCAAAAGGTATGCGTGGTACTGATAAGTCAGTATAAACAGACTGGAACAAGTTAATTTAGTAGAATAGGGATAAGCAAGAATAATACATTTGGGAACAGTACAAAGACCCTGGGGAAGGAATAGAGAGGGAAAAAAAAGACAAAATCAAAATGAAAGAACTGATGCATCCCCTATTGCATATATTTGCTGGTGAGCACCTCTGTATGATGACAGATCTTCCAGCACAGCACTTTCATTCTTTGCTATAGGCAAGGTAGAGTCGTGCTCTCAGCACTTTGAATATCTTTGAACACCTTTGGTGTTACCCTTCAAAATTTAGAGTGAAAGGAATAGACTTGCAGCCCTAATGGTCACAGTGTGAAACCTGAAATTGTGACCTGTGCTGCAAAGTCCCAAAAGTCAGTGAAACCACTGCATAGGATGGTTTGGGTTGCTTTGAGAGGCCCACAGAAATGACATTTCAAGTTTCTGGCAGTAGGCTCTCCTACTGAAACTCCACTATGCTAATCCAACTTTACTGCATTAAGAGCTGTCACCGTGATGTAAAAAATGCTGTAACATTGGTGCTCACTCACCAGCACAGTCAGTGCTGTGAGGCTGGTGCCACAACTTTGGGATAATCTGGTGTAAATCAGTGGATCAAAGCTGTGAATATGCACCACAGGTCTGGCCTGGTACATGTGCTCTGAACACCCAACCACCAGTGGAAAGGCTATGGAAAAGCTGCTTCTCTGCTACATTTTGTGTCTCCTCCTGCAGCACTGTCCCCCACAGTGAATCTACAGAGAGGTTCCTAAAACTAACGCCTTGAAATAGAAAGTACAGGTTTCTCCACATCTAAACCAAAAGAGTGGTGCACAAATGGTGATACAGAAGGACCAGATTTGCTTTGTATCACATGAAACAACCCTCCCCAGCCTATTCTGATCTGTCCTTCAGCAAGTGAACCAGCACAAGGCAGGGAAGGTGGAGGTGGTGGAAGTGGACCTGGCTGAGCTGACAGGAGCAGTGCTTCCACAGCATGACTGAAGGGGACTAATAAAAGAATATACCTCAACCTAAGAATGAACAACTAGTCCAAAAAGTCTCCATCTATTAAGGAGAGGAGCCTGCTGATGAATGGGAAAGGAATGCACAATCGGGTTTTGTCAGGTTCGACTTCATCAATCTTTCTGCTGCAGGTTCTGCCTCTCAGATGTGATACGCATGGCTGGCCACGAAACAAGAATCTTGTTTCACAATTCAGAAGGAAAAAAAATGAGGTTTTTTGAAGTTTTTCAGATCTGTTTTCATTACACATTAGAACAAAACCACTGTATTTCCAAACCCTTAGTATGTAAGGCTCAGAGAGGAAAGAGAAGGGGAGGCCAAGCAGAAAATAGGCTAGCACCTCCATGATTCACCTCCGGAGGTGAAAGCCTGGCTTTCAGCTCCCAAGTGCTGTCAAACAGGAGAGGGACAGCACTTGGACTCCCCCACAAGAAGGCCAGGGACAGCCAGGTTTTCCCCTCCCTCACACTTGCTTAGTTAACTCTCTGTCACCCTCTGCCCCCATCTCCTTGGAGCCTCTGCACTCCATGTAAATAATTACATATGAACTGAGCTAGAGAGAATGAGAGTATGCAGCCTAGTGGTTAGGAAGTTCCCTGGAGATAAAAGGCTGCTGCAGATTCAAGTTCTTGCTTCATCTGATTTGAAGCTGATTTCAATTAAGTATTCATTGGAAGAAAGCGAAACAGCCAGCATAGCCTGGTGGTCAGGGAACCAGTCCAAGTCAGAGCAAGGACCCAAACCTGGGGACGCACTTCCCAGGGAAGCCTCCTAACCATTGGCAGATTGATCAGTTCTCACATGTGAAGCAGGAGTGGGAGGAAGGCTGAAGCACTCAGCCAGTTCTGGGGGAGCTACCTCTTCTGGGGGCTTTGCTCCGAAAGGAAACACATTGGAGGGCACACCTCCAGCCAGTGTGCTAGAATCATCATGTGAACTGCTACACAAGCCTGCCTGTTCCCCTCAGCCCCACCATGCAGGCCCCCACACAGACTGTCTCCCACCAGGATATGAGGAAGCTGAGAATCTGACATTAGGCATCTCCAGAGCAGGACTCGTTTTCTCCTTTCCCACAATTCCCCTACCGATCTAGGAAGGTTTTCTGCTGATATTATAGTTGGAACAGATATGTTCTCTCAACAAATCCCAGAGACGCATCATTTCCAGGTGGAAAAGTTGGTCTTGGATTGTATGGGATAGATCCAATACTAGCAAAGAACAGCAAAATTATCAATCATAACGTGGGAAATGGAGAAGTACCTGACAAATGTTTCTGTTTCAGATTCAGAAGGAAGCAGAATGATATATTAAGAGCCTAACTTGATACTTACTATTCCACTGGCAATTAGAGAGGATGTTAAACAGCAGTCATTTATAACAACATTTGTAAACCTGCAGGACTTGATTACAGTCCTGGTGAGGATTGCCAGCTTGGCTGACAGAAGTAGCTGCAAAAAGGAAAAATATTTAGATCTTTTAAGGTGTTTAACTCACTCCCACATAACAATCCATTAGTGTTAAAAGGCTTAAAAGCTGTCTAATGAATGTATTTCTAAAAGTAATTTTAGCAGAATCACTATCATTCAGCATGGCTTTCCATCTGGAGTTTACAGGGGCTCTATTCTTGGTGCCAGCTACTCCTGTGAAGGTCATCTATACCAACAATGTAGACAAAGCCAAAACCACTGTGGTAGACATTTGAGACAACACAAAAGGGATATAGGATGATAAATGTAATCTGGAGAACAAGTTTGTTATAAGAATTAATTCCTTGTCACTTGTATTACTTGAATTTTCAGAACCAAATGTGAGTTCTATTTCTTGCAACAAAGGCTTTATATCACCCTTTAAGCTATGAAGCAGCAATTCAGATATAATTAACTTTGAAAAAACTTCATGGTCACATTAGATAATCAGCTGAACATGACCCTCCAGATCAATTCTGATCCTTAGATAAATAAGCAGGGGAGTTTGAAAGAGTCAGTGTATAGCTCTAGTGAGAATATTGCTGCAATACCACATGTAGTTCTGGCATCCAAACTTTACAAAGCATATTCAAAATTTGGAAAGGATTCAGAAAAGAGCTACAGGAATGACCTGTGGTCTGGAAATCAGACTGAGACTAAAGAAGTTTAATCTGATTTATCCCAGAGAAGTTTAAAAGGCAATATGATCACAGCTCACAGATACGTGGATGGTAGAGTAACTATTATAACTATGAGAAAGAGATTTTTAACTGTAGGTATCGTATCTGGTGTAAAAGGCATATTGAAACCCACTAGGTAGAATCCAAAGCTGGACAAGCTTTATGTTTGGGGCATGTATTTTCATTAAAGTGTGAAGGACATAGCAATTGAATAGGGTGAAATGAATTCTCTATCCCACGTGGTCTTTAAGGAAAGGCTAAAAAGAGGGACATTATTATGGACAGAAAAACTCATGAGGTCCTGCAATGAAGTTTGCAGATGTGTCATACAGGAGGTGAGACTACAGGATGACAGTATCCAACCCTAGGTTTAAAAATCTCTGAATGTGTGGCTATAAATGTCTCTTTTTTTTCTCTTTCCAATGGAAGATGGTCATTGGCTCTACTAAATAATTTCCTAAAAGTCAACATCTGTCAGTATTGGACAGTTTGGGTATATAATTATGCAAGGAGAACCTTGTTAAATATCCACTGCTAAAAATAACTTTTAAGGAGCTTAAGCTCTATTACTGTAATCTAAATGAGAGTAGCCGCTGCACACTGCAGAAAGACATCAGTTACCTTCTTGTAATAACATGGAGATTTTGGGGCTCCAAAATATTCACTTGAGTGAACTATACTGACTTTGACTTTCTCCACCAACTAGTAAGAAGTTTTATGTTCTTCTTTAAACCAAAAGGAGGCTACAAAAACTAGCACATGAGAAAGCTCTATTTTATAAAGATGAATATTCACCCTGAACATTTCATAAGGCCAACAGTCACATCAGTAAGTCAGAGGAGATTCAAGGGAACTCAAAGACACTGTTATTCACTGTTTATTTCAGAAGTCATGCAGGTACCATCAAGTGCTACCTTTCCGTGACTGCTATCACTGCCCAGCAGGAGGAGGTACCATTTTCTGTTAGGAGATGGCTATTTCCTTAAAGGTTGAGCAGAAAGAACTTAATTAAAATGGATGTTGGTGCAAAATAACTTCCATAAAACAAGCAACAAGAAAAAACTTACCTGGGTGCAGTTTTCCGCAGGAATTCTATTCTGGTTGAGCAGTGCTCAGTTCACAAACACTTCAGCAAATCTCAAACGATTAATGGCTTTGCTTGGCTTCCAATACAGAGCAGATTTGGTCAAGTCTTCCTTTGAGTTTTGAAATTCACTGCAATTAAAACACCCAAAAAGTGTCTAATGAAGTAGGGGGGTAAAAAGATGGTCCAACAATATTGTGTGTAAGAAGTTTCCCCAACAAGACTGTTAGCCTTGTGGGCTAACAGTCAAAGCAGAAGCAAAGGTGTCAATGGTCTAATCCACTTCCTAGAGAAACATAACACCTTGATCTCATTAGTCAAAGACCCGACCTCACAAGAAATGCCATGCCGGCACATCAGTCCTCAAGTCAGGCCTGGCAGTTGGACAGGACACTCTAACATCTTGTATTTGGTGCTATGGTGGCAAACAGCTGAGTCAGAATCTGCCAGCAACAACTATGCTCTAGTAGCCAGAGTACCACTTATTCCTTTCTTAAGCCCCCTTAGCCGCCATACCTAGATTAGAGAAAATCACAGTATCTCATATCACAGTGTATGGAAGCCACTACTAAATAGTGGCTATTAATAGCTTCACTTCTATGTGGACTTCTGCCTTTCTAGTATATGTTATAGAATCACAGAATGGTTTGGGTTGAAAGGGACCTTAAAGATCATCCAGTCCAACCCCCTGCCATGGGCAGGGACATCTCCCACTAGACCAGGTTGCCCAAAGCCCTGTCCAACCTGGCCTTGAACAATTCCAGGGAGGGGGCATCCACAATTTCCCTGGGAAACCTGCTCCAGTATCTCACAGTAAATAATTTCTTCCTAATATCTAGTCCAAATCTACCCTCTTCCAGTTTAAAACCATTAGTCCTTGTTCTACTGCTACCTGTCCTTGTAAAAATTCCCTCCCCAGCTTTCCTGTAGGACCCCTTATAGATAGCATACCCTTCTTCACATAACCCTGAAATACAGGGGTAAGTCTTCAGCTTGCCTTTCAGCTCACTGCCAAGTTTAAGCACACAGATTTCCATTTGGTTTCACATATATAAACTCCTTCCAGTATATTTTGATAAGTTTAAGAACTTTTCTTCAGAATTTGTGCACTTGGGTTTTTCTATGAATCCAAGGTTGTATTTGCTCACAAGCTCTGCATAGGGGTGAGGTGGACTTTGGGCTGTAAAACAAATCCTTTTCTAATGGACTAGAGCTCCACAACATCCAAGCAGCAGCACAGTCCAAGGCAAGAAGAGACTGCACTACCATCGACTTATAAGTTATTGCTCCTAAACTGATAGAAATTTGGAACTGCTACCGTGTGTTTTTTATTGCTATTTATTGTATTGCACTGCTGTAGTCTCACACAGGGATTAGCACTACAGTGCACTTGGCATTGTACAATCACACATTTGCCTTAATACTTGAACTTTGTGATCCTCCTCTGCTCTCTCCACCTCTCAGAAATAACCCAACTTAGCACCTATGAAGGGCAAATTTCAGACTGTTCTGTGAAACTTTGAAACACAAAATCGTTCTCATGAGACAAGACAATGTGAAAGTTGAAAATTATGAAAAACTCGATATGCTATAGCCATGTTATCAGGCCACTATTTTTGTTGCCCTCCTTTATAATTTTCTTCTGCTTCAGCATGCCACCAAGTCACACTTCCCCAGTTGCTAAAAAAATGAAAGGAAAAATAGTTATATCATCTTCACAGAGCTAAGCAGGATGAAAGATTATCTGAGCATGATCAACTTGGATCTTGCAGAGCCAAAGTAATAAAACTAGCACATGCTTAGACAGCAATGTCTGCACCGACGTAATGCAAAGGTGGGATTTCTCCCTGTCCCACCCCTCAGTGCAGAGCACCCAGGCCACCTGGACGTGGCTGTGCAATCCCACCCTCCCAAGCGATGGGGACCAGCAGCTGGGGACATGTTCCTGCCACCTGGGAAACAGACCTTCCAGCAAAGTTTGTCTGGAAACACAGTGCCACATGCAGCACATCCCCGTGGCTTCCCTCCAGCTTGGGGCCGCCACGCAGCTGGCGCAGCCTGCAGTGGGAGGGGGGCCTGTACCGCAGACGGAAGTGGGAGACGGAGTCTGAGAGCATCAGTCTTGCCCTGACAGCCTTCGACTAGACAGGTCTGGTTACAGCAGCTGAAGATCTGATCTGCAACACACAAATCCAGCATGAACAATACAAAAATGGAAAGCATCCTGCGCTAGGGGAACATCTGTTTAGGCGGTGAAAACCCCTTGGAGTGCATCGTTCTGGGTGAATCAGCACAGCTGAGACGGCTGTTCAGCTGCCCGAGCTGCTGATTTAATTTTTTCCCAGCTTAGCTGTGTGCCATCACTGAGATTTATTAGTCGAAGCACTGCACAATTCCAGGAGGTGCGGTTATCAGGAAGAACTTGGCTCCCCAGCACTGTTACTGGGCTTTGCACTGCATAAATTACAAGGTGTGCACTGCCTAGCAGATAAGCAGACCCTCCGTTACGCCATGCTGTTCTGATCTGTCATTCCTCACTGTATTTCCACATTGGTACTGATAGCACCGAACAGGACTGACCCTCTTTGCTGGTGTAAATTAGCATCACCCTATCAAAGTCAGTGATGCCATGCAGATTTGAGCTCGCTAAGCATCTAGCCCATTTTCAAAACTCTGCGGATGAAAACTGTTTGGTGCCAGGAACCTGCAGGCCTGATATTCTTTGTAATTAAGATGACAGTGTTTGTTGGGTTTCCCTCAGCCCTTGTTGTGCTTCAGCAGTCTCTGTAGATGGGAAGAACAAACCTTGTTCTTTGGATGCCTCCTTTGACAAAGTAGAATCATGGGCACTTGACACAAGATGAGTATTGAGAGTTTTATCAAGCTTATATAAATGAGTCCAGAAGAAAGAGACAACTCAACCCCCATAGCCTTGAGTCAAGTTCTAGAGGACTGTATTGCATCTGCAGCTCTCTTGAGGCTATGCCATCCCAGTGGATGTCAAAAGTCACAGTCCTATTTTCTTTTCTGTCTGGGCAAGGCACTGGTTCCAAAACTGATTTCCCTACTGATACAAGGCTAACATCGTGCTAGGCACACATACAGGTCAGTTGGACAATATTGCTTTTTTCAAATGCATATCAAAACGTTAGCTGCAAATGAAAAGAGAAATGTGTTTGTAGCCAATACTTTAGCAAAAAAATTCTGCTGCATGATACAACTCAGAGCACCTGAAGACTTCAGGGTATCCTCTTTGACTAAAAATGACAGTTTTCAGTTTATTTCTAAGAAAAAAAATTTAAACATTTTCAAATACAGTGGAAACTTTGAAAGTACTGAAATATTGCAGAAACTCCAATTCTCTGTCTAAGTTGAAAGTTATGAAGCAAAATGTTGATAGGCTCCACCTGGATAAACCTTGAGAAAGAAATGTTCTGTGCCATTGCTTTCTTACACATACCTAAGCAGTAGCTATTTTACGAGCATGGATATAGAACTCAAGTGTAAGCCAGGATTCAAGGCAGGCATGAATCTCGTCTAGCTCTGAACTTCGCCATAAATCTCAACACCTTGAAATAGACAAATGCCTACCAAATTTTGAAAAAAACTTCTTTCTCCTTCTGGCCTAACCTCTAGTTATAACCACAGCTTTGCTTAGAGCAGACTACAAGAAAAGATGCTCCTCATCCTCTTCAGAAAATACCGGTTTCTAATTCTTTAATCAATTAATTCCAAATAGCAGCCAGTTTATTGGTGACCTGAGATAGAGAAGACATGCAAATCTGTTGCTCTTGAAAAGACTGATTTTTTATTAATGACACCACAAATGGTTGGTTGTACAACAACCTGCCTCCCAGTATTTGAGTGTTTGCATTAGTGTAAAGAATAAACTGCTCTCCAAGTAAAATCTGGAAATTCAGGCAACTACAGCATGAATACATTTTGAAATCAGAACCATAATTTTACTGAGAGTATTTTATAAATGTCTCTTTGCTCTATGGATCCAGATTCTGGTTCCTTGTTATGCCCTATGAAAACATGGTTATGGCACTCAGCTAAAAGCCCTCTTTTCATATCTCTTACTTGTTCCTAACCACGCAGCTGAGCATCAAGTATTCTGTTACAAACATCCTGCAAATACAGGCTAAGCAGTTTGGTTGGAAAATACTGACGTTTGAAAACATATGTTGCTTTATAGCCTTGCTACTGGAATAGACCAAAACCCCTAGACCTAAACACCTCCAGATTCTCCACAAGAGACAGAACAGGAAACAATGCATTTTTTAATAGGCAGAGGATGGCCAAAAAAATCAGTAAATGAAAGAGGACTTTTTTTCCTGCGTTCTCCTCAGAAGCATCACTTGGCACAAAGCAACATGATTTATTTGTTAGTTTATGAAGGTACATCACAAGGCAGACCCATCAGCCACACTGAGACAGTCTCTTCTGCTCCTGTCCCTTCTCTCCTACGCTCAGAGGGAGCCGTAAGTTGAGTGACATCCTTTGGCATAAATACGCATCATTTATCTGACTCTAACCTTAATGTCCTCTTTCAAACAGAACTCAGTTCTTGGCAGTTTTAACTGAGTTAGCATTAAACAAATGCTAAGTAGAAATGGAATAAAAATATCAGGTTGTCAGCTCATAACAATAAGTTGCTGAGCCTTGGCATACAATACAATTCAAATTAATGGAAAATGATAAAGAGCCCACAGGACAGTCATCTATCAAACTGACACACAGCATTACAAAGTATAGTTTACCTAATCTATACTGCCTAACATGACTTGAGTAACGTGACTTCTCAGCCTAAGGGACAGATCTCCAGGCCCCCATATCACCTCCCTCCTAGCACTTTGCTCAGCTGTTCCCGAAAGCAACACATTGAAGATGAATACTTTCTTGCATCGCTACCTTAAGGTCAGCACCTTAATCCCAGAAATGGAATAAAGATTACCGCAGTGTTTATTTTCATCTCCCTGTAAGGATCTTATCTTCCCTAAGTTTTGTGTTACTGCTCAGCATGGCAGGCCAGGATGTAACAAGTAAGTCTTACAACAGTGTAAATGTGTTACTGTCATGCCATTTAATTGTCATCCTATTATGCCGTATTTCCAAAATAAAAACTGATCGGTTACAAATCACAAAACCAATAGAAGGTACTTTCTGTTAAGTCACTGTGAGGAGAAAGGAATTACTCTCAGAACTGTGTATTTTCAAAGAGAATTCCTGCAAAGAAATAACTTTAAAACTAAACTTTATTAAATTTAGTGTTTGAATACTTTTCCCCTTGGTAAAGACCTTTTATCCATTAACGCTGGAAAACAGCCCTTTATGGGATTCATTCCAAATCAAATTTAGGAGTGAAGCAGGGATAGTGTGTTCACAGACACATATGTGCAATTAAATGAGTACATGCTCTCATAACAAAGAGCCAACTCAATTACCTCCCAAGTATAAAGCTTACAGAGAGGCAGATGTGATCTTTATTCCAGAAGGTTTACCAAGCAAACACGATAGAAAGAATGTGGAAGAAATTTATGTGAAAGCAAATACTTCATACCTTATAAAATCCCCATTGGCTGATTACAAAGATCTCTTGGAAATGCCAATTAGTCAGGTGTCTCTTTGTCCCTTTTAATTCTCCTACCCTTATTAAATCAATATCTCAGACAACTTAATGGCTCCCCAAAGTCTAGGTCAAACAGAGAGGCAAGAGGAGGTGGAATGAAAGGCTGTGCTTAATTTTGTGCCATGATCTAACTGTGGGTGAGGAAAGAAGGAATAATTCAGCTTGATTAAATAACTAAATATACAGTGCCTTGAAAGGAAAATTGGCCTTCACTCACAGAATTATCAAGACAATCCCTGACCAAAAACCATTACTGCTGCTGGTTACAAAGTTATGACAAATTCTTTTCAGAGGAATTTCATTTTTTTTCTGCCCTGCACATATGGATGTTTATCTCCTCTCCGACAGCACTCTGTGAAGAAGAACCTTAAGACTGAGTCATTGCTCTGACTCAAAGTACCCTCTGCCTTCATGGACAAAACAAGACTGCTGCCCACAAGTCGTTATTTGCCTCAGTCACAAATCTGACCAAGGCATGTAAGGGAGAGCCATCACCACAGACCTTTGTCAGGTTCAGGGGTACTTCAGAATTTGGCTAGTGTGGAATTCCATACTTCATAGCGAAAATTGCATTGATGAAGCGAAAATGTTCTGACTGAGGAGGGTAAAAATGAGCAATGCCAATGTTATCCACAGGAAAGTTTGGAAGGACAGAACCTGAGTTGAAATGAGCTGATGCAGTTACACCGACTTAGAGTGAGATACTACTCATTCACATCAGCTGGAGACCTGGCTGAGAATGTGTATGACAGGGCACTTCTCTCTTTTAAAAGGATGGTGTTGGGTCCAGCTAAGAACTGAACTATCTGGTGAATGCGCTCTGTTCATCCCACTTGATTAGATAGGACTTTAAAGCAACAAATCTCTTAAACACTTCAGTTTGGTATCTAAAGAGGGGATGAGATAAATTTCAACCTAATCACACTAAATCCTCGCTTCCCATCCCCTCAAGACTGCTTACATTCTTACTAAGAAAGCAGATCTTCCCCAACTTCAAGATCAGACTCTTAGGGAGGACTACTAAAAAAAAAAAAAAGTGTAAATATGTAAAAATAAGCCCATGTGTTTCTGGGAACCCAGATGAGATTTAACTGCTTCTCAGTAATATCCATACGATATGAAGATGTTTAGCAGTTTCAGGGAGACCAAGAAGTGGGAGTATGCTAATTAATGAACTTTTATCTTAACACTTGGTATTGACTAAAAGCAGAGAGGGAAAGCAGAGGCCATGTGGTGGTAAAAGGGCAGAGAACAGGACAGAGAGAGGCAAAAAATACACAAAATATTTCCCTTGATTTTGGAAATCAACCAGTAGCTGGGCCAGAGCACAGACAGGAGCAAGGTACATGGGAAGCAACCAAGGTAGGACAGAAGGAGGAATTATGACTGCACATGTCTTTGTCTGGACAACACAGGGAATGGCACTACTATACACAGGACTTACATCAGGGCTGCAATCTGTAATTTCTGTAGTGCAAATGACTAGAGTGATCATCAGTTTGAAAATGAACAAAATAGGATCCAAAGTGATCCAGGCAGGGTTTTGAAAGGCTAACTTAATCATTAGGTTTTCAAGGAAGCCTATGTGTAGAGCTTTTACTGTTTTGGTTTGTTTGCCTGCTAGAAGGAAAAATAGTAAGTTCATTAAGAATAGCTTTATTTCCAATCAATCTGAAACACATCTTCCTTCTCCCTAGCTGCTTCACTTTCACAATGACATGGTTGAGGAGAAGAATTACTACATTGTTTATTCAGCAATGGTTTGGATACCTAATTTATTAAATTATTGAAGTGAAAAATTAGCACTGAAAATTAAATTGAAAAATCCAAATCATTCACTTAGAGAACAGCAACATGAATGCAACTGTTTGAATGACTAAAAATTGGTTTCATGGATCTATACACTTACCAAAAGGAAAATGCAGTTTTTTATTAAGAACATTTTAAAAATAGGGAATTTCTACCATGTTTGAGCAAGCAATCATGTTTCATACAAAAGGGAGTAATGCCAAAATACAACTCTTGCTGTCATTTTAAGCTCCATGCCTTTAGGTCGACTTACATGTTCTCTGTAAAGCACTGTAGCAAATTAGTTTGATCAACAGTTTTCAGTGGGCATTGATGGACTTGGCCAGTTCACATTTAATGAAATTCTATGACCTCTAGCACTAGATTTGCTCTGTACATCTCCTAATATGTCACATACTGATGACATGGACCAAGCAAGTTAACACAGACCTCTCCTCTTACTGAGAAACCATTAAAAGGGTTTGTATCCGTCATTTAGCCAGACCAATTAATATTTAATGTCTCATGAGACAACAACTGTTACTTCTTTTTTTAACATTTTTGGCTATCAGAAATTTAATGCATGTGGCATAATGGAAATGATAGTAATGTCAGTGCTTGGGGAGTTTCAGCTGCCAAAATAAAACCCTACATCTGCACAACCCTAAGAAAGAGAGGCTGCACACCTTGGGGGGATCCATTTCTGTGGCAAATTTTCCTGGATCAGGGCCATTGCTTATATTATACCCATGGACTGAAAATTCCTCAATTCTTCTGCTTTGCCTTCTACAAGTTGTAGCAGTGGATGAGTCATTTTACCTCATACCTAACATGTCATTTCCCATCATCTATTGCGTACGTAACCACAAGAAGATGTAGCAAAAACACAGCTATTTCTTATCTCACAATTGTGTTTATTTTGAGCTAATCAGTTATACTGACATCTGCTTGGCCCTAATCCTGATTTTGCTAATAAGCCATTTGTGTAAATCTGCACCTTACTGCACCCCTGAAGATTGATGGATGCATTTAGGAAGCCAGTAGTGCTTTAGGATAAGCCCATCTTGGAACTCCAGTAATTTTCCAATAAATGTTGTCCATGATAGAGCTCATGAACCTCCAGTAGGAAGACCAACTTTATCTCTGGGGTTGAAGTCATGCAGTGGGCACGTTTCCAAATAGGAAAACAAAGCAACCTCCTCCTTGCCCAAGATCTAGCCCCCAATCTCTGCTGCTGCTTAAAAAATATAGTCCACTCTTTGAAGTGAGCGCTTGGAAATACTCCGGTTATTCAATTATTCTGTTTCTTGTCTCCTGGTAATTCTCCTAGATCCTTGCTAAAACATTGATTCATATTTCTGAAGGCCAGAGCAGCCCAGACCGATCATCTCGTCTGGTCTCTTGCATAACACGCACCCACAGCGTTTCATCCTCTGTTCTCTGAATCAAGCTTTGTACCTTGTGGGAGATCCAGAGTATCTTGATTTTGTCTCCAAGTGCTGGAGAATTTACCACATCCTTGGTTTGCCATTCCAGATGTATGTTGCCTTCATGGTGAAGACATTCAAGTTTCATTTTCAATTTGGATTTTTCTGAGTTTTCATCTTCCAAGCCATATGTCCTGCTGTGCTCCAGGCACAACAAGCGCTCTTTGGTATCCTATCCTTCACCCCATGCAAAGACTTCAGGCTGAGATCCAGAGGGCCTCTGTCTCCTACTCAGATAAACCCACCACCTGGAGCTTCTCACATCTCCAGCTGTCAGCAGTGGATTTAACACAAAACTCACTCTGGTAATTTCTATCTGATGTCTCTGCAGGTTCTCAGCATTTGGTCTGAGGGCAGAGACCAGCGCAGGAGGCAGCAGAACTGGGCACGGTGGGACACATCTGCTTCTGAGCAGCACTTCTTCCCAGACAAGGCCCAGTCTTGGCGCCTTGCATTAGCCCCACTGCCACCTTGTGCCACTGCTACTCACTCACCCGCCTGACAGCCTTTTGTCACCACTTCCCAGGACACGCTACTTCCTCACCCTGTCTGCCGTGTTTATTCCTCATCTGCCTCATCTCTCAACCCTCTTCTTAAAAAGCATGTTTTTTGCACCGCCAGGCTTCCTGAACAGCGCTGATTGTATCACTCTGGGCATGCCTTCGGCTATTTATTTCCTCAGGAAATGCCACATCACCTGGAAAGTTTGTGTTTTCCCTGTTACAAAATAAAGCTTACTGTAATGAATTTCTTACTTCTGCCAACTTCCTCAAATTCTTGAGAGGCTCCAGCTGCAAAACGGAGTCCAAAGACAGGCTTCTCAAAACCCCCCTATTAACTGGCTCCACAGGCTCCCACAGCCACTGGGATGTGACTATCACAGGCATGTTTCACAGGGCAGGCACAGAAATGGCTGTGCCAAAGCTAGAGCACTTAAGAGTTCAGCAGTGACTGTATTCACATCTAGACATTTACTTTTCTTTCATCGAGCAGTGTGGCATACCCAGAATTTTTAGCAGGCTACTGTGAATGCACAAATAAGCATATCTGTGCAAAATGGAAGCACTGAAGTCTGGTTTTCTGCCATCCTGCCTGCTATGGTGATCCCATGAAACAGGGATTCAGCTCGTCCTGCAGCATCTCCTCCAGCTGAGGCACTGGCAGAGCCTTTTGCTCCAAACCAGATGCCTACTTTCCAGAAACTCCCAGGACCTTAGCAATGCTGCAGTCTTTATCCCTCAGCTAATTTGGCTGAAATGAGCCAACCACATCAAAAGTTTCTGAGGGGAAGTGGAATGACACACAGGCAGGCAGACACTCATGCAGATGGACAGTCACAGGCTAAAAAGGCAAGGGAGATAAATCATTCCTGTTGTGGGAGTTTGCTCTCAATCACTGTAGTGATCTTGTCTCCTCCTCCCCTCTTGTGCAGTCACTGGCTGCTCACCCTTGATGCACACTGAGACAGATCTTACCAAATCTTCTGGCAGTCATTCCCCTAGGCAGATTTCTCTCCTACCCCTCTTTCTGGTAAATTCATATTACAGTAGCCACTGAGAGAGGTGCGAAAAGCAACTACCGAGTGTACCCAGGCTCCATCTGTTGCTCTCAGCAAGCCCCAGGAAAATATTGACAGGCTTAATTTGCTCTGAAAGACCACTGAAATATGTGAGATTCATCTGAAGCAGCCCACGTCCTGCAAGTCTGCAAACCTGGGAAGCATCCCAAGAGCCTTATTCGGGACCATGCTACGATAAAGCACAGCCCTGGAGTCGCTGAGGCATGCTGATGCCAAAATCAGTGCAGGAAGCCCCTGGGTGCCACTGAGGGGACCCCACTCAGCGGGAAGGGGACAGCTATGTCAGCTCAGGCAGAGCTTCACCTCGGCTTGCCTGCTCCCCGATGTCTGCCTGCCCAATGCAGTTTTTCAGGGTGTGGATCTGGCTAAGGATCTCATGGGCACGCTAATTTGAGCTGGGCTCATGCCATTTCTTGTTCTCCCCAAGGCAGAGGTGCTCTGACAACACCAGGGTAGCAAGGACAGACCCTGCAGCAGGAGGCAGAGAAGCAACCCCCATTAGGTGCCAGGTTTGGCTCATAGGGTCATTAGTGCAGTTAAAACACCAGGAGCACAAACCAGGCTGCAGGCCCAGAGTATTGCACAAGGCATCCTCTATCAGCCCAGTGCAAATTTGCCGCTCTCATAGGAAAAATCAAAGGACCCAGGGCAGCAGACAGTCTGTTAGCAAGCTACAGAAATAGTGAGCGGCTGATGTCTAGACTCAGGAGAGGAAATTCCTGTCCATGTTTAGAAGAGCCACACACGTACACATACAAATAAAAAACAGGAAGGTATGCGCTGCTGTACTCTTTGATAGCGGCCTAAGGGAAATGGTGTCATTTAGTAGAAGACACAAACAAGGGATCCACTGAGACATAACCTGTCAGGCCTAAGAAGGAGGGTGCTTTGACAGACAAGTCTTAGAGAAATGGGATATTGTACAGCAACACAGAATTGCCTCTGCAACAAAGGTAAGGGACAAGGCCCTGGGAGAGACCCTAGACGTGTCAAACAGCTCAAGATCTCTTAATGGAAGCCTAGAAGGTTGCAAGTTGTCAGATATGGATATTTGGAGCCGTTATAGCTCCTATCTTTTGGTCTTTGAACCCATCTGTGTTCAGATACATTAACCTTTTGAGAAGAGAACTGGGTGATATGTGCATACCCACAAGACCCTCCCAAGTTCCTGGCCCAGACATATTTATCACATTATAAAAGACCTGTAGAAGTGCCAGTTTTGGTGAATACTATGTAATGTGGTTCCAACCACAGACTTTATTTTTCCACCATGATGAGGACGACAATCCCTTTTATCCAAAATCAATAAATAAATAAATTAGAAGGGTCAAGGGGCTGCAAATCATACTGACCTGTTCCTTTAACTAATAGCATTACAAGCTTTCTTTTGCGTTTTTTTCCCCCTCCTTAGATATTTGCTTCTAGGCTGGAGGGCACCCTGCTCCACTTAGCAAAGACCAGAACAGATTCAGAAAGACTTGCCAGGCCTCAGACATTATGTGATCTGAAAGCAATTTATCCACTCAGTCAACAAACACTCTATTTTTATTAATTTCATAAGAAGCTAGTAGGGAGGGAGGGAAGGAGGGAAGCGGGAGAGGAGGAAATGCCCTTTGACCAAGCAGAATGCCAGAGCTCAGTGAATTGTTACTAGCACAATATACTAAAAGTAAAGCTGGGCCACGGCTTTTCATTTCACAGCAAACCTAGCTTTAGGACTGGAAAACAAGATTTCTGTTCCGCTCAGTTGGCACAACAGTATTAGACAACTTTAGGGAGGAAGTAAAGAAGAAATTACAAATGAGAATAAGGAGAATAAGCATCTTTCATCTTTCTTTTACAAAATAAAAGAGCTGAGACAATAACTCTGCCCCTGCACATCACTAGGCTGGCTGCTGCTGTGCTCAAGCCAAGGCCAGCCTTTCTGGCCAGACCACTATAGCAACGGCCTCCCACAGACGGGCTCCTTGGGCATGCAGGACCAGGCAGCTGTGAGCACAAGAGCACAGACTGGTGCCCACTGGGACCCTGGATGCACAAGGTATGGCCAGCACTCTCAGAATCGTAGAATGGTTTGGGAGGGAAGGGAACCTTAAAGATCATCTAGTTCCAACCTCCCAAATGCCATCAGAGTAGTGTCTACTGCTCTTGGACAAAATAGGGAGGGTCTGATTGGATTCTAAGGGAAAATAAAGGTCTGGAGAAAGAGACTGCCATCCTCATGAAAATTCATACTCTCCACATCCTATTTTATTCCCTGGGCCCAAGTAAAAGAGCAAGCCAGAGGCTATCTAGCTTGAGATAGTGAGCTCCATGCATCCATGCAGCCTTCCTGCAAGCATTTATCTCGTGCCTGGTGTCTCACCCTCTTCCCAGCTTCACAGCAGAGCCTCACTGCAAATTTTTGATGGAGGTCAGGAATCAATGTTTGCTCCTTAAATCACCTTCCTTGGCCAAAGAATTGCAGATCACAGCTCTCCTTCCTTACTTATTCCCAGGTAACTGTTTTCTTGGTCCACATTTGAAAATTTCCCAAGGACCCAGCAGTGTTCCCAGCCTACCAGAAGAGACTGTGAAGAAGATGAGTGTCCACTTCATCCAGCAATATCCATGGTTATGCAAGTTGAACTTATCTCAGTCTATCCCAACACTTGCTTCCCACATAAAAGAGCCTTTTTGCCTGAACATGAAAATGCTTTTGTTCAAGGCAAGTCTTTTTGTTCAGAGTGTGTGTCACTGAGTGAAATGTCATAGTCTACACTATATAGGAGATGAGGCTCATGAATCCAATTGTCCCTTTTCATCTTCAATTTGCTAGATCCTGTATCCCTGGTTACATCTATATGGGACAAAGGAGATGGATTTCAGGTAGCTCAGCTACTGACAACATCCTCATTAACATTTCTCCGGATAAAAATGCCATAAAATTACATGTGTATGACACAGAAGGTAATGTACTTTCTGTAAATTATTGTTGATATTGGACATTGTGTTCCCTTTTTGTCTGGTGCCTCAAGCTTTCTCTCTGGGAGATTCCTATCTGAGAGCTAATGCCACAGTTGCACTCTTTACTAATGAAGAGTTACACAAAAGGGGTTTCAAATACCAAAAACCATAAACCACCTCCCTGGAACTTATTCCTAGGAGCAGACAGCTTACACTCCTTGCCAAAACTTTTGTCCAGCATGGAGACCATTCGGTGGGCGCTAAAACTTAATCGGTGATTTTTTTTTTCCTGCATCCAAGCAGTTTGCTCTGAAGTTCTGCACTGAACAGCTTCCCTCTCTGCTGTAAGACAGATGAGGTCACCAGAATTACAGTAAATACTGAACCCAAAAAAATGGCATTTCATGTTGGTCTATTGTGCTTTTTACTTGTTAATTCTGCTCAGGTAGGTGACAGTGACTATTGCATGATTTCAAGACTCTGCAAACACAGACTAATGGAAAGCTTATAGAAATCTGTCAGAAGCTTCTTACTGATTCCTTGGGCCCCTCTCATACCCTATTTGATTACATGCTGTTTGGAAGATTCAAAGCCAGCTGGTAAGGAGAAAGCAAGAATGCACCTGGATAAAGAAACACACAATTTGTTTATTTTCTTTCTTCTGATCTTGCATCACAGTCATTTGTTAATGGATAAAATATTTTTGCAGTCCCTTAAATTCCACATTCTCTGTTTCTTAACATTTTTTAACTATATGGTGAAGCCAGCTGGTGAACCAATAACATTTTTCACCTCAGTTGACACAATTAAACACTATGATTTTCAACCACCAAGAAAAGTTGGCTGGTTGAGTAAGGGCAGTTTGACAACTGAGATATTTATGTACAGCCAAAATGAGATAGTGCCCTATACTTTAAACAGTTCAAGTCAGACGAGAAAAATGTAAAATTGGTTCCTAGATAATAATGCCTAATCTTTGTTTTTATGGCACATTGCTGTGCAATTAAGGTTGGCTTGTGAAAGCTGTGCGTGAGCACACTCAAATTGCTGAATGGCCTCATAGATGGCAGGAAGGAAAATAAATATTCTACTGTTTATACTTTCTGAAGTGAAATCTTTGAGATAAATAGTGTGTCAGGCTGACAGGTGTGACTTCTTTAGCCTTCGCCTGATGAATTTTTCATTCGCAGCGGAGGCTGATAGCCTGAAACTGTTGATGGAAAAAACCCACTGTTCAGATTTTGGTAGGAATATGAATGTCTGGGTCTTAGAAGGGTCTGACTTCCGTGAAAAGAATTACAGACACTCTGTTGTGCAGGCATGGGGGATGGACGGCGCTGCAGCCGCACTGCATCAGGCTGGTGTTTCACTCAAGGTATGGCAATGTAAGAGTATGGTGTTTTCTAGGAAACTGATCAGATACATCTCCGCCGTGATACTTGGAAAGCAGAAAGGTTTTTCAGAGGCTTCTCCTGGGTACTTAATTCTCCATAAAACACCCAAAGCCATGAACTACCAGACCATTCTTGATTTTGGCAGGTTCCTCACTTGCCAAAATGTTGTCCAGTGCTTTGTGGAACTGCTGCTTGCAAGCAAAGAGCAGGAATATTAAGAGCATCTTCCTCTGTCTGGTTGTGCTTGGTTTGTCCAGACTTTCTGCATAGGTCAGCCTATGTCCAAGGAGGACTGAAATAGGGATGGGGAGATACGGATTTGCATTGACTACAATGAGGAGAAAACGATGAGCAGGCATCATCTGTGCAAGCAATTTCGTGTTGTAGAAGAAAGGCTGCAATCTCTAGGCTAACCAAATGTGAAAAAGGCTTGCTGAGCCCCTGCCAGTGCATGGAAATTCCAAGAACAACAAGTTAATCCAATCAGATCCAATAAGACATTGAGATTGAGAAGTAGAGAGACAAATTGTGTTCATACTCCATGAAACTACAGAACAATTTTAAGTCCTGTAAACTCCCAAAGATTATTTTTCCTGTCCAAGAAAATCACTCCTGTCTCATATGGCTTGAATTTAAACCAACTAGCTTAAATCCTCACCCTTAACTCAATCACTGAGAAAATAAAGAGACAATCAGATCGAAGTTCAAAGCAAAGCAGTGGGGCAGAGCATGGAGCTGGGCATAGAGATGGGGAGCCAGCAGGCACAGACCCCTGCCCCACTGCTCTCACATGGAACTTGGGCCAGATAGGGCCTGGTTGCCTTTAAAATCTGTAACAGCAGGAACCAAAGGGGACCCTCTCCCCTGCCTAGGGTTTCTGAAGGGCTGTCACATGCCAGAGGGCTTGTCAGTGGTCACATACAGATGTATGACAACCCCAAGATGTTATTTTTGTATTGGCAAGCATCTGCAAGTGTTTGAGGAGGAAGGATATACCTAACCCTTCACTGCTTCTCTTATGTAAAACTTTCTACTACATATTAGCAGTCTTCCCAGCTGTTTCAGGCATAGCTCATGCTAAGTTTTTTGGAGTAATTATCTGCACAGTCCCTTTTCCCCTCTGGAACAAGTGATTTATAAGGTGATGGCAAGACTGTACTCCATCAGGTCTCCTAGCACTGAGGGAGAGATGAAAACTGACTCTAAAACCTTTATCATTTCTAGGTGGTAAATTATAAACATTGCTGAGGAAAGGCAAGAAGACTGAAAAGCTCTGAGCATAACTTAAATGTAAAACAATGGAAAAATCAGGGCTAGGCTATGACTAAATTGCACGGGAGTCTAGACCACACACACACAAAAATATATAAACCAGTTCAGAGTTGAAGACCAAGTATGGGTTTTTTTCACCCCCACAGATGATAACTTAGAGCATCAATTCTCTCCATAGAAGTTAATTTCTACTTAGAAGAGCAACTTCGTAAAAAATCTGCTTCCTGTGAGTATTCAGTACCTATTACGCTTACTCCAGTGACCATATGTACATTAATTTTTGCTGCTGTTGGCACTGAAGAGCCAATGGAGTCAGGAGAGTCAATTCCAAAGCGCAAAGAAAAGGGGAATGCAAAGAAGCACAGACTGTGACCAGCAGACTCCTTACTGTCGGTGGCAATGCTCCACCAGCACGACTGGCAGTGCCAGCAGTAAATATAGGGAACAAACCAGAAATCCTCTAGCCTTCTCCATTTACCACATTTAATCTGGGTTTGGCAATGCCCAGTCAAGACAGAATTCCACATTGCTATTTTTTTTTCCAAAAGACCTGCTGTTCTGTCCACAGCACAACACAGCAGATATATATAGAGCACGTCTAAAAGGCCATACATTTTCTTTTTTCTTTTAAGAATAAGCTCAGGTTTTTTCTTCCTAACTGAACTTTTCCTAAAGATGAATCTGCATAATATCTCCTTTGATTTATTTGCTCATTTCCTTACAAAAAAAACAAAATAAATAACCAGGAGGAAAGAGACGGTGTGTCTCTACAAGGTTATTCATGTAAGATAGACTATGCTATAAATTCACATGCATGGAACAGTCAAATATAAAGGCTAAAGTTCAGTTTAAAGGCCCATGCCACAAGGAAATGAAATCACAGTGTTAGTTACCCTTCTCAAAATATGAGGTGCAAAAGGATGCAGAGAGAAGGGGAGAAGCAAAGATGCTGTTTTGGTTTGCAAAGCCAGGGAGCACCCAGCTGAGCTGGGTGGGGGAGAGGAGCTTGCAGCCGGGCATGAGGCACGGCAGGGTTGGCAGCACTGCAGTTTCCCTGCTGCCATGAGGGCGTTCCCAGAACGACTGAAAGCAAAACTTGGCAAGCAATATGGGAGCTGGATGGAAAGGGAGAGAGACTGGGGATTAAAAATGATCGCTTTCCAGAAATAAAAACAAAAGCCAGCCCCCAATTTCTCCCTTGCATAACAGAAGACATGAGGATACAAGTAAATATCAACAGTACGATACTACCACTCGTTCCCCCATTCATGTTCGCTTGCACTGTTTTCCTCACTATGTATCAGAAGGAAAAGGCAGCAGTATTATTTAGAGAGTGATATAAATAACAAAGCCTGAAACGAGGAGCACGATGCCCCAGCTCTGCAGTAATGACAAAAGCAGCACGGCAGGCTGTCAGGCATGCTCCCCTATCTCCTGGCAGCACAGCCATCCAACACCATGCTACTCGAGACTGCAGCCACCTACTGCTGATGCCAGTCCAGAACATGACCTTTTCCTCCATAAATAACAGTTACACACATCCAAGTGTCATTATTAAATTGTTTCATATGTGATGCAAGCCATCCCCAGGAATAAATAGTCTGGTACATGACCATGCAGGATGGTTTTGTAGGGAGACAGTTTAAAGAAAACACTGCCCACACCAGATTAGGCTTGGGCAATTCAGAGAAAACTGCGAAACAGCATGAGCATTCTTTAAATTGTCGTGTTAAACACACTTCAAAATCCCAGCATCTAACTATTTTTATTCTTTTATCTGATGCTACCTAATCCCCAGCCCTAGGTTCCAGTAACTGAAAGCATTTGAGCCTCAAAAATATGGTGTCAGCCTCACCAAAATCCCACCAAGCACCCAGTTGGAGCTGACTTGGGGAGCATGTCCAGTCAACTCTAGCTCTAATCCCATTAGGTCCAGCCAAGGACTCTTCTCTCATAATGCACAAAAGCACAAGCTTGCAAAAACGCTGGTTTGCAGTCCAAACCGATACTCAGACAAAAACAATCTCAAAATAGAATTAATGTCCTAATTATATCTCCCCTGAATATTAATAGAATATTACAGTCTTTAAAAATAGACATTTCAAAAAAAATCAAGGCCTTTCCAAGGTCTTAAGACACCAGCATTTCTCTCCCACGCATTCATAGTGTTCATTGCCTTTACTCATCTGCTGTCATCCTCAGCCACAGGAGGTCACACGTTGACCCTCCCAGACCAGAAGAGGTACAAGGAGGTCTCCATTCACACACAGGAGGGATGTCAGATAAGACCTCTTATTTGGAGAGGAGGAGGGAGTCTGAGCTTCCTGAAAATGAGGCTCAAATCACATTGGCATTGCCCCTTACCTTTTTTTCGAAATTCCTGTGCTTTAGGGTCATTGCACTGAGCAACTCTGCTGCTCACCATGTAACATGACAACATCGTTGTCCACATTGCTCTCCCTGTTTTGTCCCAGTTGGCTTTAGCTGGCTGGGCAGGGAGGGGAATTCTTTGTTTAAATCAAAGACTTTACAGTCTTCAGGGTCCCCTTCATGGCACTTCTGGAAGATGTTCAGATACTGTCATCTCTAGAGACTGTATAGGAGACAACAGCAAGTGGGAGAATCCTCTCCCCACATTTCTCTTTTCATAGGGATGGGTGACAGGAGAATTATCCTAATGGTGTTTGAAGTAGGGTCAGTATTCTGCTTGAGGAGGAAGCCTGATCAGAGAAAATGTAACATATCCAGAAGCACAGTACAGGTAGGAGCATATGCAATTTAGAGGCTTCAGACAGGCATTTGAAAGTGGCCTACTACATGGTCTCTCTAGCTCATTAGTCCATAAACTCTAACAGCCCAGGGAGTATTTCACAGCGCCCCTGTCCCCTCCCTGATATGACTTGAAAGCAGTACCTTGATCTCTAAGCTATGCTGGCCCAAACATCTGCTGAAGAAAACTTAAGAAAAGTCCAGCTGCGTAAAGGATAAACAACACAAACTTTATAATCTCTGTTTTTCCTCCACTAATAATCTGTTTATTCACAGAACTACTTTATTTTATTGGCAATTCTGCTGTTCAGCTGGCTTCAGTCTATACAAAGTCTCTTCTTCCAACAACACGATGCTGATCTGCGCCAGCTATGGAACAAGGCCTACATGTAGAAGACATACTGTATTTCCCGTTTTCTAGCCCTTGATCTCCAGGTTATTTTCCATCGGAGGTTTGACAGAGGTGGCCTGCTTGCCACAAAGCAGCTTCAGAGTCAGTCTGGGCAACTGGTTGATGGAGGATGCTTAACACATATGCTCTTGGTCCTTGTCCTCCCTTTCGTGCACATCTTTCACTCTCTCGGTTACTCAGCACCACAGAATCATAGAATGGTTTAGGTTGGAAGGGACTTTAAAGATCATCCAGTCCAACCCATGCCCATAAATCTTCCCTGAGACACCCAGTGAGACTCCAGAGAGGGATCTGAGCTCATTCATGCAGCGGTGCTGAGCTGGGAAGGCAGTGGCTGATAAACAAGAAATACTTCTCCCCTCAGGTGGCCTGCTCTTCCTCTTCAGCCACACACTGTGGATAAAAGTAACTGAAAACCAGCTGTCTTGCCAAAAAGGACAGAAGAGTTCTTCTTGCGGGCAGCACAACTGTTTTATTTATTTATTTTACTTATTGACCACACTCTAGTCACTAGCTTGATTTTTCCTTAATCTTACAAATTGCTTGCCAAGGACACAGAGCATCTGGCTTTCTTCAGCAAATAAACTGTTTGCCATGTGTCTGCTGTCCAAAAAGATGTGCTGCCCCCAAGTTACAATCCTGAAAAGGACTCTGTCAACATGTTTTATCAACTAATAATAATAATAAAAAACCCTCCTGTGTTTTTCTCGCAGCTATTTATAAAATGTCTCCAGAAGCCAGACAGTGAATCAGCCTCCTTATCCAACTTTTGTTTCTACCAATGCAAATGCTCTCGGGTTTGTTATTGGAGGGTTGTTCAAAAACAGCTGGGCTGCTGGCATTCAAGCTATTCTTTTATTTAAAGGGTTTTTGTTCTGAGTACAAAGAAGCAGATTCAGAGATCATTCATGGACTTAAAGTCAAGCATATACTTAATTACTTCACAGCGCTGAGGCCTAAAGCATTTGCACTGAAGCAAAACTATACACAACCAACCTTTCCAAGCAAGCACACACAGGTATCTGCAACAGGCTGAATACTTGCAGAGCTGGTGCTGTGGCAGCAGAAAAGGGGTTGTAAATTCCTCTCGCCCTGGTAAGCTGGAGTGAGTCAAAGTAGTTGAATGAGTTGAGGTGAAGACTGCGTATGCACAGCTTTCACTTGGAAGGTGGTTGGGGCAGAAGGTGGAGGGAATGGCACCCTCAGAGACTCCCATGCAGAGGCTGGCTGCACAGCTCCCACTCAGGCAGAGGAGCACAGGTAAGGAATTTTAGCCTAGTCTGTCATACATGTGTGCTGCTCCCAGCGCCGAAAAACCAGTAGCAAACCAGCATGGTTACCTCCATCCTTCCATCCTCTGTTCTCCCATCCACTAGGGTTGCATTTGCCCAGGTTAGTAAGGGCTTGCTCGCTCAAGGAGCAAACATCCCTATGGCATGTAGTGGGACCATTGCAGGGAACTGCTCAGCCATGAATTTGCTGTGAGCTAGCTGGGTGTACTGGAGTGTAACAAGGACTGTTGCTAAGTCTCATGAAATGCTGTAGGAGGATCTGGTCCAACCCACACCGAAGTCAAGGCAAAGACTCCCACAGGTTTAAATAGGTATTAGATCAAGACCTCAGACTTATAAAATCTTCAGGGCAGGGACCATGGCTTTGGTACAATGCACAGCATGCACTTAATGTGCTCTCTAAGTAACAATAAATAAGAATTTTGAGGTAATTTGACAGGGAGTTGGGAAGAAGTTTCCAAAGCTTTCCAAAGAGCCTTGTTATCCCAACATAGTAATATATTCTACCAAAGCTGTGTTAATCTTTTCAAACATCTTTGGACAAAGACTGTAAAATCCTAGCTGGTTATGTGGGTTGCAATCGTTCTGCAGCAGCTAACCATTTCACATCAAAAGCTCAACTTGAAAAAAAAATAAAATAAAAAGCCTATCTATCTGTTATTATTCTTTTGCACATAATTAATGGCTTGCTGCCATACTTGGCTGCACAAAATCTTTAAAATCTTTTCTACTCCCTTTTACATGCTTTTCCTCCAAGATGAGACACAACTCAAAAAGTTATCTTCGGGTTCAAAAGCCAACAAACTATTCTTCACTTTCAGGGTTCTGCAGAGGAAGACAAATAAACACAGGAATGAAAGGACAGTGGAATCTCTAAAATGTGCCCCATTTCCTCTGACTAACCAACTGATAGACACAAACCTGCTCCTGTGGTTCACACTCAATGATGACTGTAAAAGCTTTTGACAGCGAAATGAGGTGGGGTGGGTTTTTTTACATAAAGATACTCGATTTAGAACTGTTTCTTCACTCTTGAGTAAGACGAGTAATCTCTGCCAGCTTTGAGTGAGCCATAGACTGACCCCTTCAGTCTTACCTAGGAAATGCACTGTCTGTCTAGGCCACTGTCTGTCTGTCCATCTGCTTTGTGTTAGTGACAGACTTTTCCCTTCCACTTCTGCAAGACCCTGGAATTGCAACTCCCTGGCTGAAGCACCACCAGAACAAAACCTAGAATTTAGCCTGAAATCTTGCATGCCACTTGAGGAAGCTTATGGGCAAAACCCAGGCCAGCCATATATGCATTGCTTGATGTCAAGGAGGGGGATGTATTTGCTTTCCTGGAACTGTTTATCCCAGGATCTCCACTGGGGTACTGACATTTTGCAAATGCTTTCTCTGAGATAGGCTATCAGTTTGCAAAACAGGCTCTTTGAGTGCTCTCATCAGTTGTGTGCACAGATAACTTAAGATGACAAGCAAGGCAAAGCACAATAGATTATCAGTGTCGAGAGGGAGATGCTGATCTCGGTGACAATTGTGAGAAGTCTGCAGAAACTCAGCTGGGCTCCATCGAATTATTTGCCCTCCGCAAATGTCACCGAGTTCAGGCACTCTCCTTGGAGAGGGAGAGCACTTGTTTTCACAGCTTTGTAAGCCCAACTGTGCACTGGTAGGTGTAAGCATGACTAGTCACAAGTCCTATTCTCTTTTAGCAGACCTGTGAGAAGCTCACAGGGTTGGAGGACAGGCTGCTTCTCTGCCAGAGTCGGCATACAGCCATAGCTAGATGGGCAAGAGTAGGGCAAGTCTGCCTAGGGCATAAAAAATCTTTACTGAGGTCTCATAAGTAAGTCAGGGAAAATTTGCTGTGCTGCCTAATTGTTTTTCACCTGAGTAACTGCAGTTGTAACCTCACCTGAAGATGAAACAAGGTGGGGGAGTTTGCTTTAAAAAGCCCTTATTAGTGTTCTTTGCGTGTTACTTAACCAGAGGAACCAACACTTAGTTATTGTTCTCACTCCTTAATTCTCCATTTAACTGTTCTGGCAACGAAGACCTTTCAGTCAAACAGAAGGTTTAGACAACTTACTGATAACTTGTCATCTGACCTTCACTGTAAACCTTATGAAACTCCATGGGCCAGTTCTCCAGCTAAGCCACCTCTAGAGCAGCCCTCTGGCCTGCAGACCTGCAGCAGCTCAGCGTGAGACCCTGAGAGAGTGTCAGAAGTGTTCAACACACCAATTGCAAGGCTCACTTCCACTGCCATAAACTGCATAAATTCAGAGTCTAAAGATGTCTTAATAAAGACCTGGAAGTGGATCAAAATTGGACCCTTCAGTCATGAAAGATCCACCTGAATCTCCCATAAGGATGAAGCACACAGTTAACCCCTAGGTTTGTATGAGATGTTCTGCTGGAATTAGTTTTAAATACTTCCTGCCTCTATTCTTCTTTGTGGACCCTGTTCTTGATCCAATCCAAATCTCCCTTGATCCATTAGTGTTTTTCAACCTTTTCACCAAATTTTCACTAGTAAACCACTGACATTGTCCAGCAAAGTCTCTCAGGCTCAGAGCAGAGACTTTTTGGATGAGAAGACATCTCTTCACATGGATGATGTTTTCTATGCCCATTTTTGCTCAAGACATCTCATTACATTCTCACTCTTACAGCAGAGCAGCTTACTCTGAACCATGACTGATCTGCTACAGCTGTCCTTGATCACTGTACCAGGACTCGTTTTACCTGCCAGCTGCATCACTACACTATTCCTCACTTTTACATGTAACATCTTTCTAACCCTAATGTGAATTCTCCTAAATCTCTGCTCCATTGACTAACCTCCTTGTCTCTCTGTCACTCCTTCAGAAGCGTTGTCGGCTTGTATCAGTGTCTCAGTTACAGCTATCCTTTCATGTTTTAATCACTGTAACATCCCTATTTAAGTTATCCCTGAGTAGCAGACTGTAGCAAGGTCAGCAGAGCTTTCCACCCTTCCCTCCAAGTAGCCCCACTGCATAATTGGCCTCAGTACAACAGAAGACTGCTCTCTGCAAGGAAATCCATGATTAGAGGTTAGTTTGGAAGAAGTCTGCATGAAGTTACCTGCAGATATCCCCCTTGTGATACCCTCAGGTAAGGTAGGAAACATAACTTCATGTCCATAAAATGAAGGACACAAAAGAGAACAAAATGTTCCTTCCTCTGCCATACTGAGACAACCCCTTGAGTGGCTGCAGCGGTCAAACAGGGAGCTAGAAGGAGGTTGCAGCATCAGCACCTCCCTCTGCCTCCAGCCACATCCTCCTTTTTCATCTACAAACTCATCATCTGTTATCAGAAAGATGAAGGGCAGCAGCTTTATGCGCTTCAGGGTGTCACTTGTGCTAAGCAGGAGACAGAGCTCACGAAAGCTCAAGCAAGAGGTAGGTGGATGGGGAAAGGTCGTGCTGAGATCAAGTGACTTGCTTATTGTCCCATAAAAAGTTTGTCCCAGGATGCAGAACAAGGTCTCCTCATTTCAACCCCAACCCTCATAAGCCACATAGAGATTTTTAAATTTTCCATCTACTTCTACTAACTCTGATGTCTGGGCTGTTTTAACCATATGTATAGTTAGACTGAACTGTCTGCCTGGAGCAAAGAAGCTGCACTAGCAGATCTGAGCTCAGCTTTTATGCATATGTAGAGAAGGTGCTTTGCTGCTCATCCATCATTCAGCTGATTGTGAGCATGTTTCCTTAAAGAAAATAAATAAATACCAATATTAGCTTTCAGACAGAGAAAAATTTGCCCTGTTTGGTGAGCTATAAATAACCCTTCCCAAAAATGTAAAAGAGCCATGAGGCTGAAGTGTTTGGACACGCTAAACAAAAGGTTAAGTACATGACTTTGGAAAGAAGAATGTGTCTTTCCGAAAACTTAGTGATGAGCCTGGGGGGAGCACGGTAAGAGCTGAATCAGGGCAAGTACAATACAGCACTGGTTTATGAGCTTCTCAAAAAAGTTCAAATATCCAGCACTTGTCATGAAGCCCAGACACAGAAATCACTTAATGGGCTATAATGAACATATATTCATCAAAGCAAGTACTGTATTTTGGATCTGCATTTCTTAATGGTACATTAATGAATGTGATGTCTCCCGGTCACTAGAGCTGGCTGCATCTCTCTTTATCTTTTGTCCATTTAATATCTGTGTTTAAGATGATGAACTAAAAAGATAATTTGCAACCAGTCTTCAAGCAGCAAGGAGTCAGTTGAAAATCTTGAAACACCCTGCAGTTTCAATAAAAGGTTTCGTCATATATCTATCTTTACCAGCATGCTTATCTTATTAAACACTCGTGATCTGGTTAGTTTTTTTAAGGCCTGACATTTCACATGTCCCAGATATTTGACACTTAGGGACAGATTTGTTCATATGTCAGCTTTTGCTTTTGAGTGGGTTATCACTGGCAAAAGCTCACCTCTCCTGGGGTGCTGTGTCCTAAACCTGCACTTTAGCACATGCAGGCTATTTCAATATCTCAGAAGGGCAACAGCACTTCACCCTCTGCTCTCTACACTGTTCGGCAATTTGGAGTTAATCTTTCAGACCAGAAAAAGGGGATACTGCAAAGCTTTACTGTGGGTTTGTGAGAGGTTCAATCTCGCCGCTGCAGTAATGATTACCCAGCAAGCTTGGAAGGCACAGGCTGTTATTACATCTGACAGAGGCACACGGTTTTTATTGGGACCAGGCACACAGAACAGATCAAGCTGGGACATGGTGCAGGAATATAATCTGGTTCTTAGTTCATTGCTATAGTCTATAGTATGTGCACAAGTTTGACAGATAATTGCAACCTTTTTTTTCCACACATTACTATAACATTTTTCTTTTTGAGGGAAGAGGCATAAATATCTGCCCTTAACAAAACTGTCCAAGCTTGCTAGCAACTGTTCTTGCCAGTCCCTGTCCAGAAGGAGAGTTAGGAGGACACACATTCTTGCAGAGCTCTGGTGGGAAATCCCCCCTTGAAAAAGGAGCCCATGTTTCCATGCAGGACTGTTGATGTACCGGTGTGAGAGACACGATACACACCATCAGCCTGGCAGTTAGAAGTCCACTTATTTATTCTGTTGATTAATATTGTTTGTGTGCCCTTCTACATCATGCAAATAGAACTATTTTTAAAGCATTTGTATTTTGGGAGGTGGATTATGTTTCTGGCCACGGCCTTGGATTTGCAATCAAGAATTTTTTAACAATACAAAATAAAAAACCCTCAACACCCCTATGATCTTTTAGGCATAGACTGGCATCAGAATGCCTCCCCAAGATCTGCACTCAGGCTGCAGATTGGCTATATTGGTTTTTCCTAATTTGCAAGAGCATGGCTTGGCAAACATGGCATTCTTCTAATGGATTTTTGGTGTGCATTTAACTGAGCTTTTAAAACTGCTATCTGGAAAAGCAGATGAATTCCAGACAGCCCAAGAGAGGGATGGTCCAGATAACCTCATAGCCCTATTACATTTTGAGGTTGAATCGCTCTGACCTTTAAGTGAGTCAACAGGGGAGTAATCAGACCCCTTACACTGCCCTTTGCATGAAGCAGCAGGGAGCTGCAGGGGCTGTTCTCCTCTGGTGGACAAGCTTACAATAGAGAAACAGATGCTGGCTTTTCTGCTTCTGGTCGACCACTGCCTGGTTTCTTCTTTGCTGTGCTCCTTCTCCATCTCACCTCCAGCTCCAGGTCCTGTTTCCATCTCACCACCTGCCCATAGCCAAATGCATATCCCAGGCCCCAACACCAGTCGCACCCTCCCTTCTCACCCCTCACCTGTATGGCAACTGCTTTGCCTTTACCTTCCTTTTTTGCTCCACAGATGAGCCCTTTGTCCTTTCTCTTATTGTGTGAACAGTTTTCCTCTTTAATTTAGGGCGAAGCTATTCTGTTGCATGACACCACTCTAGCAAGCAGCAGCTGAGGAAGGCCACTGACCCCAAATTGTGCACTCACCAGTTTCTGAAACCACAGGACAGACCTTCATATATTCAACCCTGTGCCATGCCTCTCACCCTTCCTCTTCAAGCATAAAAATCAAATTCTATGTACAGTGACAGTAACTAATGCAGGGAAGAGGCTACTTGGCTGCTTCTATCAGAAGATTCATCTAAGCATAATCTTGTCAAACTTTCAGTGTTTCTTCAGGCACTTCTTCACACAGGCACAATGATGTAAACTGTCTACTAGTGTTGTTAAGTACTCTCCTTTCTCTGTCCTGGGGAACAGAGGTTACAGACTGGGCCAAACACTGGAGATGCAAAGGTAGGGACCTGCAAGCTCTCTCCTTCATTTTTGTAAGTCTAATGTAAACAGCCCGTGGCACCTGGAGGCTGGTATGACCCAGGGGTCAAGAGGAGGAATTTAGGTCAGTTTACAGCTCTTATTTTCTATTTGTTTTCAAGCCACTGCTTTCAACTTAAATGGCCACTGTTTTGGGTCAAATAATCACATGTAAAAGATACAGCAAACCCAACCTTTGACTATTCCTGCAGAGCTGAAGGTAAGCAAGTTGTTAAGCCTCTCCCCAGCGAGCATCACTTCTGTCAGATCGAGGGGTCCCAGACTTGACAATTCAGATAATTAGAAGTGATGAGGAGAGAGGAGCAAAAGAAAACACCATAGTCTGTTTCAATCCCTCAACTGTCAATCTTCCTTAAATTTCACAAAGAGACAGCACAAGGGTGCAAACCCAGCTTTAACAAAAATCCTCTGCAGATTCCGTTACCTATTTTGCATGTGTGCAGGACACAGCCCATGCTAGGCCGTTTCTGCTGTTGTGAGCTTAACAAAATTGTGAAGGAGATGGCAAAGGAAACGCTACAAGCCAGAGGAAATGACAGCATGCCTTTCGCAGATAGCACTCTTGCCTCCATATCATCATTAATTTAACATCCTGGTAGAAGCTGCCTGGGCTGTGTGTTAATGAGGTCTGCCCCTGCCAGATGACATGGAAAAACCACTACAGTCTGACCCTGGAGGTCACCAATAATCCTGCAACACTTCTCAAAACAATGCAATGTTAAGCCCCATGTCATGGGCAAATTGGCTTTATCTACCCAAAATTTAAAAAACCAAACAGCAGCCATCATTTTAACAAGTTTGCCCCTCCCAGACCTTGATGGTCAGGGCCACTGTTAACAAGTGATCAATTAGCCTGCTTAAAAGCACTGATAACAACATTTTTGTGTCAGAGTGTCAGAGGGCTGACTGCCAGGACCTAATCTCCCCTCTTCCTCACGGCAATAATTTCTGAAAACTAAACAGCTCAAAGGTTGGACGACAACAGCATTAAAACCTCTTGCTGGATTTCTTTTCAAGATGCCCTCAGAGAAATTAAGTGGAATTTTAAGACATGTAAGGCTGAGGTGCAGGGCTGGCCTGGCTTGGCGCTGCTGGCCTTGTGTGGGCACTGAGCCCTTCCAGCTCCCCTGCCTGCAGACGTTCCCCCCCCTCAGGGCTCTGGTGCTGACCAGCCTCAGTGGGATTTATGGGTCAGGAAACACAGTTGCATACTACCCTCATCTGCAGA
This sequence comes from Mesitornis unicolor, assembly GCF_000695765.1. Classification (NCBI taxonomy): domain Eukaryota; kingdom Metazoa; phylum Chordata; class Aves; order Mesitornithiformes; family Mesitornithidae; genus Mesitornis; species Mesitornis unicolor. Next base: position 192,372 of record NW_010204090.1, read on the forward strand.
AGACTGAACAAACTGCTAATACTGCTTCGATAGCTGGGTGGGGTTTGCAGACCCCAGCCTCTGTGTGATTAGCACTATTTATTCTTCCCATGGCTGATCTTCCCACACCCATCAGATGCTTCCTATGCTGTCAGTCCCAGGGCTTCAGTCAAAATAGCTTGTGGGTCCACTTTCATTTCCTTCAGCTTCTGCTTGGCACTTCTTTCAGTCTTCTTGAGGCAGGGAAATGAAGCCAAATTTTGCCCTGGTACAAGAAATGTAGCTGCTGTGCCTGCAGTTTGGCTGCAGCCAGATGAAACGGCTCTAAATTCAGATCTGTAGCCTCAGGGCCGATCCTAAGCTTTGTGGCAGCTCTGGGAAATTGCAACTGACATGGGAATGATGTACCTCACCGTGTGTGCCCCCTTTTACCCTAAATCCTTCCTTACCACCAGAGCAGCAGGGTGCCAACGCAGGGAAGCTGCCTGACCTGTCAGCCTGTCTTCTTTAAACATTTGTCCCTCATGTCCCCTGGCATGGGCAGATGGGCAGCTAGGGAGAGACCATGCTTAGGGCTGTGGGTGTATTTGGGCCCTGGCTTAGAAGTGCCCATGGGACAGATATCCACCAGCTGCCTGGAGCCCTGGCTGGAACCAGTGGGCCTCTTCATCGGCCCACAGGGCCACATGTGTATTGTAATCCCAGCTACAAGGCTAGGTCCTTGGTTTTGCCTTGTACTGTAAAATACTGCATGCTATTCCTGTCCTTACAATATAGTATGAAGTCTCTTAATCACTCATTAACATCTGGGACCAGTTATTGAAGCTTTTATAAAAGAAAACTGCTTATTTTCTTGAAGATTTTTTGTTCAAACGTGCAAGTTGTTATGCAAAAGGACAAAGCACCGGCAGACCTGTAGAGGACAGCATTTGATGTGATTTTTAATGTATTTGAAGTGATGGTACTTCATGCTTATGATCCCTGCCTGCCGGCTTGTGTACCCCATCACCTGTCCCTGCACTACCATCATGCTTAAAAACAAACAAGGCAATAGAAATTTCTCACAAACCCTGTTTTTATCAGAAATTCTTCACTGGATTCAACAAAACAGAATCCTAAGTCTTAATTTTACTTTCCTGTTTAAGCTTCCCTTATGCCCCTGGAGAAGAGCTGTATGAAGCTCAGTATATAAAGTCTCACCTTCAGGATGTCAGCCTTAGAAACATATTATTTTCTAGCAAAATACAGCTAACCAGTTCAGGCAGAGACCTACCTGGGGGAGAGGCCTGAATCCATGATGTCCTTGTCAGCTAGAGTACTGAATGGTGCCTTAAGGCACCAAGAAGCCATTTTTATGAGCATTACTTTGCAGTACAGCTGCATCTGGTCTCCACATTTTCACTGATTCCTGCCATTTCTGAGTAATTTAAAAATAACTCCTGTTACCTCACTTTCTCCCATCCTGCCCATTACATTTTTTTAATCACTGATGTCACCTCAGCTCTTTTCTTCAGTCACAACAGAACCAGTTTCTCACTCCCACTTTGGCTTCTCAGTTTGCAGTCTTGTCACCTCATTCTTTCCCTGTTCCTGAAAACCTTCACTAGCTTGGGCTAGGCAAGTTTCTTTAGCTGTCACTTCTCACCACCTTCATTTTTTAAAAATGGACTCTTTACACTGTCCACCTCTCCTTGTCCTTCCTGGTTTGCCTCTGAGGAGGTGCTCTTTTCTATCTCAAGGCATGGTCATTTATCTTCAGGTTTTATACAAGAGAAAGTTATGATTCATTCTACAGGAGCTACCTATTTTAGACTTCAAGAAACTCATCTTGCTATTGAATGCAAGATCAACTCCTGAAATGTTGGCCAGATTAATGAGGTAAGACTTAGAGCTAATAGCCACTTCGTACCCCATGCAAATGCTGCTGTTACTCTTACACTGAAATAAAATAGGTGTAAAGTTATAGATGTGTTAGAGACGTGCCTACCCAGGCCTGGGTTGTCATACAGCTCCGACCTCTGTTCTTTGTCAATCACAGCCATTCAATGTGTGTTGATGGTCTCACTGTGGATGAGAGCACCATCTAGCCACCAGACAAAGGGCTGGTGCTGAGGACCACTTTCTTTCCAGCTAGCTAAAGCTTGGAGGTGGGATTCACACCAGCCAGCTTCTCACTTGCCCATGCCAAGTTAAAAGAAATCAGAGCCTCTTCCTCCATATGAAGGTCCATGGTCCAGCTCCAGTCTGAGAGACTAAGGGCCATACTTTGCTATAGAGCTAATAGTAAGAGATTTGCTCCTTTGGGGCCTCAGCAAGGCAGCTTGAAAGTCGATGTAAGAGCCATCAGGTTGGAATTAGGCCATTGTGCAAGCAGGACTTTCCCAGGGACAGCATATATAATTGCCAAGCGCAACACGAGATCTGCCTTGATGATCTCACTGCTGAATAATTCAGCGATTCCTTTCAGTGAACATCAAAAGGGATGAGCAGTCTTCAAGGGAGGCACTGCCTTGCCACAACCTTATAATAGAGTTATCACAGGTGTGAGGGCTGGGGGAGCATGTGGAGGTCTGAGCTGACAATACGCTTTTATGTGGGAACATCAGAAATGAATCTGCAGGCTTGAGGTCACCTAGCCGGCTCTTTGGAGACCTTCCTGAGAACTGCTCTCCACACTACAGCGATACAGACAGTTAAGCTGGCATGTGTAGTCGCTCTGATAAATCACACAAGCAGTTTGAAAACAAATGCTGGCTTCTCCTTTCTAAATAATTTTTCTCCATTTTGTTTAAATCTTAGAAGTTATTTGATTGTTTCTTTTAGTTTCTTTTTTTGGCAGCCCTGGACAGTCACACAAACAGCTGCAGAGAAGTTGCAAAATAAACCCTACCCCTTCTCTTTTATTTTCTGGTAAGCTATGATGGGAAAACAAATATGAATGGCACAGATGTTCCATTTTTCTCTCTGCATAAAACAGTTTATGACATCTTGCAAATGCTGGAAAAATATCTCTTTTAAGAAATACTCTCTTTCTCAAGCACACTACATTTCAGAGATGTTTTAAGGACGGTTGTAGAGCAAAGACTGTTTTTTGGATGCCTTTTTCTTGTTTACTAATAACATCAGAGAAATAAACTGAATCTTTTAAAATTCATTTTACTGGTTATTATTTGGATTTGAAAAGCTACTAAAGTTTTCAGAGTTGCTGATCAGCTGCTACAAATTAATGACACATCAGCTACAGCTGAAGATGTTTAATATATAAAGTGAAATACTGCCAAAAGAAATTAAAAAAATAAAGAAGGCAACGTTTTCTTTTTAATTATGTAAAACAAAGAGAAATAGAGTGCTTAATAAAGCACTACAATAAAATGTATCATCACACTATACCGAAAATCCAGCAAGCAAGAGAAAACAGTAAGAGAACTAGATAAGGTGCCATTCATCATGCATTTCCTCTGCTGTCAACTCACTCCGTTGCTCCCATCATAAGTAATTGGACCTTTCCCTCAATCACAGCCACGTGGGCTGGAAAAGGACCTTGAGAGGTCAGCTAGTCCATCCCTGTGCCCCAGGGCAGAATCAGCTATGCTTACTGTCACTCCTAACAGACCCTTGTCTAACAGCTCAAAAATCTTCCAGACAGATTCCACAATGCCCCTGGGTGACCTATTCCCCTGTCATGGTCTCCTGGCCTTTGGAGAGTTTTGTCTGGTGTCTAATCTGAGTCATGCCTGTCGCAAATAAAACTCTGGGCTGCAAGGGTGTGGAGGAGAGATGATTCCCACTCTCTTTCCACCACCCACTGGACATGTGCATGGAAGTGCTTCTCTGCACAAACTTTGTCCCCAGTCCGCAGGTCTCCTTGCAAAAACTCTATTTCTCACCTTCTGCATTTAGAAGTAGATTTTTGACACAGCAAGGGTTAATGTCCCCTCTTCTTTTCATAAACTCAGCAACAAAAATGAGAAAATAAATGGATGGTTGGTTTTTTTCAGGGCATTCCCTGCTTAGCAGTAATCGCAGAATGGTCCGTCTCCTTTTTCACCTTTCTTTGCCCCACTGCTCTGGTTCAGCCAATCAATCTGCTCGTTTTTCTTTTCAGACACCCAGCGAATGAGAATTTATCATTAATTCCCCAAAAGACCTGTAAGGATAAAATAGCATCTTGGCTGAATGGTGCTAGTAATTACCATTGCCATAGACTCAGCTCCATGCTGTGGTTATGTTGCAATCAGGCTTACAGATTACCATGAGCAAAACATTTGTTGGAGGAAAAAAGTCTCTTCAGTTAAGTTATTGAGAAATGGTCTATGCTGTCCATTTGTTTTCTCTTTGCAACGAGTTCATAGATCTTATAAAGTATACAGACAGACCCCTCTTCTATCAAAGAAAACCACAAGATTTTGATAGTGGGAATGTGAAGTAGCGTTCTGTACGTAAGAAGCATCCACAGTGTGAGTTTATGCCCATGCACTTCCAACTTGGCAGTGAGCATTGCTTCATATTTTAGGTTCAACCTGAATCAACTCCAATACTATCATGGTACTCACAGGTTATAAGAAACCTATTGAGGAAAATTCTTTTCTCGCCTAGTAATTATAAATCTGAGTAATTTTGTCATCAGTACAATAGTGCTGAATCTACAACACTGGAAGTTAAAATAGAGTTCAGCTCACTGTTACTACCGTAATAGCTGAGATAAAAAAGACAAATCCTTAAATGTGATCATCAACTGAATAATAACAATTTTGAAAAGGATTGGGCAATTCACTGTTAAAACATTACCTGGACAGAGCACTACATAACCATAATTCTGGTTTCCTTGTGAAAGATGGAGAAAGAAAGCACAGGTAGGAAGAGGAATCATAGCCAAACAAAACAAAAAAAAAAAGAAAAGAAAAAAAACAGAAAATTTTCTAAAACCAGCTTATTCTTTTAGCCAAGCTCAGAATGTAAAACTAGTAGATCAGATTCCTAATACTCTACATGGAGGTTCTTTCTTTTTCAGTTAAAGCTCTGGAAAAAGATCTTATAAGTTTGAAAAGAATGGTTCACTAGATGAAGACTTTAATGAGACTTAAATGTTACCATCTGCAGTATAAATTGGGGTCACCCACTATCATGATTCACCAGCAAAGAAGGAAAGAAGAAAAGAAAAAAGTAATCAAGCAACCATAGCACAGACCATGAATCAGGACTCTTGTTATTTGGCTCTGCCAAAGCCTTCCTGTGGGAGCACTTTGCTTCTCTACTCCCAGCTTCTTCCATCTGCAAATAGGGGCAATACCTCACGCTGTGAGACTACTTCAGACACTTATGAAGCAGTAAGAGTCCCTAGTGCAGCAGTGCAAACGGCCATTTACTAATTATCAGTCATATTATAAAATAGAAATAATTCAACTATTGCTAACATTTGTTCCACTGTTGAAGAGATCTCACTCAATCATGAGCTATATTTCCAGAATAATTCTTGGCGTTTGAGAAATAAGCTCCTTTTTGACTCGTGGTATGTTATACTGCAGTTCATAAGGAAAGGCTTTTGATGGAGCCGTGTAAATGATCACAAAAGGAGCAACTGACTGATTTGCACCCGACTTCTGGATTATCCATGAGATGTTTCTGTTTCTAAGCCTGACAGCACTACAACCTACAAACTCACTTTAGACTTTTGCAGAACGACTGCTGTTCAAAATATTTGCATCAGAAGAGAAGACCAGATGAAATTAAACAAATTAGTTTTGTTTTGTTCAAGCTCAGTGCTCAAATTGAAATTTAGATTGAAACAGATTAAAACAAAAGATAAGGTTTTCATCAACCCTGAGAAAAGAAACCACCAAAGCCATCAGAGCATGAAATAATTACAAAACTGTGTGAAAAAAACACTTTTGGATACACTGAGGACATTTTTTAATCCACTTATTTACTTTGGCATCAAAATTCTATTACAACTCAATTGGGATTTAGACCTAGCAACAAAGGAAGACTTAGGCACGTAAACTGCATCCCTAAAACCACAGATCAGTCACTGTCTACCAGAGAGGTGTCTAAGCTTCAACAGCCGCACGGTTTCTGACTTCAGATTTTCACAGGAATCCATACATACACTTGTGTGTCACATCCTCAGTGGGACTGAGCTTCGCACACCTAAAAATCCAGTTATCTACTTATTGAACAGATAAGGTTGAGCAGTTTTGGATCACACATAACATAAGCGAAAGGTCTTAACCCCTCACAAAATGCAATAACAAATTACTTTTTTAACAAACACATCAGTTTTCCATTTCACCTTACACATAAAATTCAATAAAAGCTGCAATGTTCCTGAATACAGCACTACTTCATCAACATGTCCTGTGAACGTTATGATGATGTATATTCCTGCCATCCTTCTTTCCCAAATTACCTACGCTATTCACCAAGCTGTGAAAGTATGAGCATCTAGTCAAGGAACAGGAGAGAAGGACAAAAGTAAGGAGAAAGAAAAAAGCTGCAAATCACACATTTTCATTAAAAAAAGAAAGGAAAAGTATATTCAATAAATTCTAACCCCTAATACAAATTTTCAGCAGGGCAATGGTCTTGAAGCTGAAAGCACGGTCTATGTGGAAATAACTCAGCTTCATATCAAACAACATTTTTATTGAAAATTCCACTTATGTTTTCACTTTCCTAAGTGATATTACACAGGAAATGCCGGTAGCTGCATGGATCTTTGAAAGAGAGGGTAGATGAAATAGGTGAGGGTGTACATTTCAACAGACAAGACTTAAAATAATATGTATTATGGCTTTTCTGGAAAGTATGATGCCTACTTATTTTGCACTGATATTTTTTTCATTCTGGGGGCTTGCTGCTTTGTCCTTTTCTCCCTTTTTTCCATCTCTCACTTGAAGTTGCCAGGCTGGGTCACACATTACCCATTTACAGTGAGAGAGCAGAACCTCCTTTAACTTCGGGGTGAATTGACCAACACTTGTTGAATTATTTCTCATTTGTGTGAGGTTTAGTTTGAGATGCATTGGCTCCCATATCCTCACAGCCTTTGAGTAATTTGAAATTAAAAACTTGAAGTTATTTTTCATGAGCTAGAACAATAGCTTTTATATCTGTTGGCACATACAACTGACAGGGTACTGGCAACAGGCAATTTGCAGCATGACTTGCCAATGCCTGTATGCATATTTCTAAGAACAACTCAGTGTCCAAGAATTTGGCCTGTTATATCACAAGCCAGGACTAGCTGACAGCTGTTTTAAATTACGGTGGACTGAATGATATTAGCTTTATTGTAGTTGGACTGATGTTCTGCTTTCTCTTAATCGTCTTAACATTCTGATTTGTCTTTTAGCCAGCAGTTGCACAGCATTTATTTATAACACTCGAGGTTTAAGTCACAAATGACAGATTGGTTGGGTTGTCTTGTACACATGGAACATGATCAAAGTAAAGGACTACACATTTAGGGAAATTTAAGCTTCTTTGCAAGGGACAGCCTATAGATCCAAGGCTAGGATTTTCCTTGCATAGCAAAAAAGACTGACTCTCAAACAGACCTATTCTAATTTTCCTAGAAGGAAGGCATTTCTTCCAAGACTTGCACGCTATTGTGAACTACATAATCACATCCCACTTAAATTCTTCTTGGGGAATCAGACAAAAGGTTAGCCACAGACCTGCAAACTGCCATGTACCTCTATTAATTACAGACTTCAAAACTCATTTATTATATCAAGAACTAATGTCTAGTCATGACCAAATCTTGATCACATTATTGACAATAGTTAATTTTCCAAATAATTTGCTAGGTCCAGAATATGGCTGTTAAACTTACTTGCATGTGACCTTTTAACAGTTCATTAAAAATTTCCTATTCCTTCAAGAGAAAACAATGGATGCCAGTATTTTTTGTTCAGTTGTCAAAATAATGAAAGCAGGAAGGAATCCTTCTACTCTGCTTGCCATTGGGAAGCCCCAGGTGGGGTCCTGTGTCCAGCTTTAGGAACTACACTTAAAGGAAGATGCAGAAAAATCTGAGAGTCTGCAGGTAAGCAAAAAAAGTAATCAATCTAAACTTAAGTCATGTAAAGAAATGAGAACTGCGGGAAGGTGACAGCAGAAAGGAATACTACATGTTAGTTAGTGATTGGACTTGATCATCTTAAAGGTCTTTTCCAGCCACAACGATCCTATGATTCTATGTTAACAGTCTTCAACTATGTGAAAGGCTGTGATATGACAGGAAGGATAAGCCCATTCTCCATTTCCAAGAATACTAAACCAAGACACAGCAGGCTTAAACTGCAGCAAGAAAAATCACATCAGACTCTTGGGAAAGGCTCTCTCATGGAAGGGTAGTGAAGTAATGGAACTGGCTGCCAGAAAGTGGCACAGGTTGTCCCCACAGGTTTTTGAGAAGAACTTGATTATATCACAGGTGGAAAGATGAGTAGAGTGATCTTGCAAGGGCTCTCAACTCTGTCTTCTAAGATCCAGTGATCTGTAGGGTTTTCTAATACTTTTTTAAGTTTATTTTAACTTAGTACACTGGATAATAGTCTTGTCTTTTCATCATTACTATTAATACTTTAGCATATTTGAAGTCACTATCCAGTGTAATACTGTATGCTATTTATAATATACCATCCAAATGCTTTCTTGGTTCTGATGAAGCAATGCCATAGCAGTGGTAGGACTTCACTGACATGCATTTAAAAAGTATAGAAATAAGTAAAATAAACAAAGTATCACACTTAGAGACTGATCTCAAAGGACTCCAATCATGCGAAGTTGTGCCAGACCCTTGTATGTCAATGGTTTGAAGACTAAGTCCTTTATTTTGTTTTACTCTATATTCAGCCTACAAAAGAAATATTAAAGGAAGCATGAGACAGAAGCCAACATTTGAGAATAATCTGTCTCCTTTTTTTGACAGTATTATACTGATAAGCATGATAGTACAGTCAAGGTAGAGCTGAGTCATGGTAGACTACTTGCCTTGTATATAGGAAACCCCGTATGAAACTGAGCAGTATGAAGTTTCTCCTTAACTATACTTTCTCAATTGTATTTTAGTGGAGTCCACTCTCAGCTAGTTGTAGAACTGCTGATATTTACTTCTAGTCAGCAGAAGTGTGAAAGAAAAAAGAGAACTACCTTTTTTAAAGGAAGCTCAGGTATCTGTTACGGATTCTCTGGCTCCTATCCAGGCTCCCTGATAAATCAACATGAGAGAAAGAAACTTTCCATGCTCACATGATAATGTTTTCTGCACATTGGTGGTTCTGGGGTCTCTTGCATTACAAACCTAATGCTGCACAGAATATGATGTGTTTTGTAAAGAGCCAAGAAATAATCGGTCAAACCTGCTAATTTTGTAACAACAGCAGTGAAGAATGAAAGTAAGCAAAGTACTCATTTGCTAACTGTGATAAATGGTAGCGATAGCATGGGTGCTGCAGCTGTGGCCTTCAACACCACTCCCTCCGCAGGTAAACCAAAGCTGGCACTCTTTCCACCAGTATTCCTTCTTTCACACACACACACACACACACACACTTTTTTTTTACTTTTGTTAAAAAAATAGTCTCAATATCTGCTCTATTCTTTTGGTCTAACTCCCATGCCCACACACTTAAGTTATTAACGTATTTATTCCTTTGTTCCATTGTCTCATGGAGATTTCCTCTAATTCTGTATGTGGGGATTGCAAGGGCTTAATAGAAAAGAGAGTAAAACATCCAAATCTCTCATGATTCCAGAAGTGGATAATTTCTCTTTATCTTTTCAGCTATCCCTCACTGAGTTGTCCATTAAAGTAACTATACTAAACCATTCTTCCTTCTAAAGGTGGTATGCTTTTGGAAAGGGATTTATTTTTAATCACTGCTAACAATCTATTATGGTCTACAGAGCATGCTCAGTATGAAAGGAATAAATCTTCAAAGTGAAGGATAAAAATCTGCTAACCATTATACGGATTTTGTGGGTGTACCTCCAGCTTGCAACTTTGAAAATTCGCCTCTTTGCCTGTCTTGAACTGACTGAGGAATTTCCAGATCTGATGTATCATTAGAAATAAAGTACTGGATTGTGCACTAATGGTACTGTTTGAAATTTAAACATAGCGGGCTTTCTATACATGAAAAAGGAAGTATTTCCAAGGAATGCTTGGAATGTATTCAGCAAGGAAATATATTTAATTATATTGAAACAGAATCCTAACTTTATTATAGATGACTACTCTTGCTGATAGCAAAGGACAAAGAAGGATTTTAGGACAGAATTGTAAAAATATGGTCTAATGGCACAAGGGCTAAACAAGGTTAAGGAACAGAGGTGCTAAACTTACCATACTTAAGCCACATTAATCTTTTCATTAGTACATTAAAAAAATCACTACTTTCCATCTCAACTCATTAAGTTGATGGAGCATCTTTGATCTGAAAAAAACAGCAATGATCCCAATGGGAAGCCAGAAGTGGTTTTGATTATTATCTGTAAAGTCTAAAATTCCTTAGGTGAAATTCAGTATGAAATGCATCCATGCAATGATGAAGGTGAGTGAATATGTCAACATCTGTGCTTTATTAAAGCTGGACTATTTTTACTAGGCACTGAACCAGAGAGACCAAATACCCTGATAAAACCAGAAACTCCAGGAAGGGTTCTTTGAAGGTATTTCTTGCTGTCATGTTACTGAAAAATACAACTTAATGTTATTTTCCTAGATGTTTAATATAACCAGCTTGCCCCACTGCACATCATGATCCAAAACTGTCGTCTTCAAAAAATGCACAGGGAATGATATAGATTTGTCTTGCTCACCGTGGGTATCGAATGAATCATGAAAATGTGTTTTCCAATGCTCTAAGTAATGATGTTTCTAATAAAATACAGCTTAAGTATTGCTAGCTCCAGAAATCTAAAACAAACAATCAGAATCATATCTCATTAAGATTAATTACTAGGATCTTAAACTTCCAGAGGTGTGATTTTATTTTTTAAAAAAATAGTATCTCTGAATTCTCTGATGAATGAGTACTGTAAAACAAATATTTGTAAGTGCAAAATTCAAAGAAACTCTACTGACTATGTCATCTGGGCTCCTGTTTAGCACAGAATTCAATGTTCCCTATGTGCTAAGCCTAGTAACAAGTGTTGGAGTGCAGGAGATCGAACAGAAAGGCAATTAAGGCTGTTTTGGAGACACCAGAGATAGTGATTTCACAAAGCCAAAATCCAGCATAAGAATAGTAGAGAACAGGGAAGTAGAGAGTGTGGAGGCCCCTCACTATAATAAAGATGTTGAGATT